>NC_134021.1:21765000-21905000 GCF_040712315.1 Castanea sativa | reverse complement strand
CAGGAATCAAATTTGACCTAAAAAGCATTAAATGCACCTAAAAACAAGGAAAATACCTAAAAAACGTACTAAATAATAAAACCCTAAATAAAAGTTGATTTGGTCTGAAATTAGCAGATCCAAAATAGGAAAAAATCTGTCTTAACTGATATAGAGCTGGAAAGTCAATCAGCCATTAATTCACTCCATAAATCACTCCCAATTAAGCCAGATCAACCCTAAATAGCTTGAATTAAATTTATTACGCTTTCATCTTCCTTTGGGCCAAGCTTGGAATGTCCTGCGTTAGAATCAACCCAAATCTCTTGAATCAGCCCATTAAGTGCTTCTTTGATCTTCTTGGATCTTGCTCTTGTAATAGGCCCAACTGGAACATGCAATGGATCCTTGAATGCTTGTTGATTCTCATCATTTTTTGTCATTTTAGAAGTTTTGAGAGTATTTCGGTCATCTTAGGGTTTTCAACATTCTTTTGATCATTTTTTGAGGTTTTGGGAGTATTTTTGTCTTTCTAGAGGTTTTAGGGGTTTTTTTTTTTTTTTTGTCATGTTAGAGGTTTCAGGGTATTTTTGATCATTTGAGAGGTTTCGGGGTATTTTGGTCATTTTATTTATTTCGGGGTATTTTTGTCATTTTAGAGTTTTCAGAGTATTTTTTTCTCATTCTAAAGGATTTGAGGGCATTTTTTTTTTTTTTGTCATTTTAGAAATTTCAGCAGTATATCAATTATTTTAGAGTTTTCTTTTTAGTATTTTGATCATTTTGTGGTTTCGTGGTATTTTTGCTAATTCTAGTGGTTTTAGAAGTATTTTGGTCATTTGAGAAGCTTCAGGAGTATCTTGGTCATTTTACAAGTTAAGGGGTATTTTTTGTCATTTAAGAGGTTTTGGGAGTATTTTGGTCATTTTAGAGGTTTCAATAGTATTTTAGTCATTTTTAAGATTTAGGGGTATTTTGGTCATTCTCATGAAAAAAGTCAATTTTATTAGTATGGGCAATTTTGTCAATTCACAAATTATTATATCTCCACCAATAAAATTTATTAGTAAAATATAATAATAATAAAACCTTATTGTGATGAAGTATAATAGTTGTCACAATATTGTGTTTCAACGAAGGCAATATAAGTCTCATAATATATGGTCTATTGTGACAAACGAATGCCACAATAGATACAGTTTCTGTCACAATAACTCATGAGGAAAAAAAAAAAAAAAAACCCTACCTAACATCACAGATTTGAAGTCCATCATCCCCATATTTTTCTCAATCACTCGTTATCTCTCCGTTAGTTGTTTGCTTTTCATTTTTTCTCTCTTCTTTAATTCTTCTTCATGTTTATCAAGTTAGTTTGCTTTTCAAATTTTTACCAATTTGATATCAAGGTTTGCTCGAAGTCCTACAAGCAAGCCCTAGGTATGACTTTTCTTCTTTATTTTTGTCATTAAATTAATAAATATATAATATGTAAATTTTTTTTTCTTTCTTCTTTACTTCTTTATCAAGTTGGTTTGTATTTTTTCTTTCTTCTTTGCTTCTTCTTCATGGTTATCAGTTTATTAAGTTGGTTTTTTTTTCAGTTTTTTACAGATTTGATATTAAGGTTTGCTCCAAGTCCTACAAGTGGGCCCTAGATATGACTTTTCTTCTTTGTTTTTTTCATTAAATTCATAAATATATAATATGATAAATTACTAAATATGTAATATGATAAACTGAAGATGATGTTAACGATGTAGCTACAGTACTTCATTCCTTTATGCTAAGATTCAAAACCCCTTAAAACTTAAACACAGTTGCAACATAATATGTTTTCATTGATTCTTTTAAGTGAGGTTGAACATCTAATGGAAACTGAATAGTTTTTTATGTTTGATTTTTTTAAATATTATTTTCGTAATTACGATATATTGAAGTAGATTCTTGATGCTTAAGAAATGCTTAAAGGATATAGTTTACTTGGACGTATTTGTTTAGTTTTATGTGCACCAAATGCCATATCGAAACAATTAACTATTTGTTTTAAAAATTAAATAAATATTAACTGTTTGTGTACTGGACATTACATAATGGATTTATTCAATTTCCAAGTGTAAGTGTCTATTAGTTGGTAATGCTACATGTTTTATTTCATTATCATGTTCACAAATTCACCAACTAGTTCTTTAATATTGATCTACTAAATATGCTAATAGTATAATGTTTAAATTTGATGGTGGTGTTGTAGGCTGTTGAAGTGATAAGCATAGTGAATTCACAATATTTACCAACTAATTCATTAAAGAAAAATGCTAATACCACAAGTTATTGTAGAACTTTTGCTTTTGCCACAACTTGTCACATGGCAAGTTGTAAGTGGTACGAAAAAAATTGTGAGTCCACAACTCCACAACTCATAACTCGTGGCGAGTTGTGGCAAAAATTGCACAATAAGTTGTGAATCAAACATTGCTCTTTCTTTAGTACTAATTTACTAAATATGCTATTAGAATAATGTTTAAATTTGATGTTGAGAACTCACTAAGTGTATAAAACACTTGTGAATGTTTAGACTACCAAATACAAATTTTCCAATACAAGCTTATATTCAAACAATATATTTGCGGAATATGAAATACAAGTAATACCCAAATAAGCAAACTACTCTAAGCCAATAATTAATCACAACTAGCAGAAATTAAAAGGTAAGAATAAGGGAAAGAGAGATGCAAACACAAGATAAAACCAGCATGTGTTATTGAAGAGGAAACCAAAGAACTCGACGAAAAACCTTTCCGCCGCCCCCCAAGCGGTAAATTATCCACTAGAAAATCAGTTGGGATACACAAATAGCAATAGAACCTCCAAGCCTAATCTACCCAATGCACCTAAGCCCTCCAAGCTTCTTACTCCAACAAGGTTACACCGATCCGTGTCTTCTCTACTTTTTCGGATCCCGCAATTAGCTCATTGCATCAACTAATATGAATTAGTTCTCTCTTGAACTGCTTCCCAAACACCAAGAACCTTCTCACTACTCTGAATTTGGTGAAATAAGGATTTGGTTTATAATCCTCTCATGTGTATGACAATGGAGAGAGTGAGACTAGAGGAATTTTGGAGAATCAAAGGTATAAGATTGTGGATGAATCAATCTTGTTTTTCTCTAGGGCTTCTCTTTCAAAATTCTATCTGGAAGCTCTCTACATTTCATGGGTATAAGGGTATTTATAGTAGGGTATCAGATGGAATGTGAAAAGTCACTTTTCAGCAAAACAGGGTGCACTGGCAAGTCACTCGCAATTGGGATAAGTCGCGAGTTCCAGTCACCAATTACCAGGCTAGGCCAGATTGTACTTGTTTTCCTATAGTGATCTAGCTGTCTTGACTCTTCATCTTCCTGCATGCTTCACACGTGTGCTTTATTTTGGCGAGTCATCAGTCGCGAGTCACATTCTTGTTGCATACTCTTGATCAAATCTACACACTCTCTCACACGCAACCCTTACATTATTCTCACCTAAATACAGGGTTTCTAAATGATAAATTATAAGCAAATTTGATACGGAATAAATCCAACACATGGTTGAATAAATTCAACTTTACAAATGTAGTGCAACAAGCTATTGAAGTGACACATAAAATGAATTTGTAGACTAAAAAGACATGCATTTAACTATATCTGTATATGTTCATTAAACTACAGATCACTTCCATTAGAGTATTTCGATAATTTCCTTTGTGGCCAAATGTACCAAGGGGATGAGAGAAGTAGTTTAATTTCTTAAATCTTAGGGGGGAAACAAATAAAAAACATAGATCACTCGAAAAAAGTGGATTAGTTTTATTCTTTCACTCTTGAGTTCTAAATGTAACCACTTCCCATGTCATTCCTCTCTCACAACATTTCCATCTATTTTAATATGAGTGTGTAGAACTAATAGAGAATTACTTTGAGCTTCTTGTCATTTTCTCCATTTATAGATAAAAATATGGTATAGAATCTAATTTTATATTATTTCTTGATTATTCACACATATCTAACTCATGTAATAATAGATTACACTTTTTTTTGTAGTATACTATGAACAACAAAGGACTTAAATTGTATATTGAATTGTGTATTGTACATAGTAGGGAAAAAAACATTAGTTATCTCTCTTTTATTTTTGTTGTCTGGGATATTGGGACTCAACGTGCCTAGCATCTTTCTGTTATTCTCCAAAAGAAAGATTTTCCTATGATGCTAGACTATTGTCTTTTGGTTTTGGGAAGTAGAAGAAAGAATTAGGCTTATTTTTTCTATTTATTTTTTGTTTAATTAACAATCTGTTTGTCTCCATTTAAATTCTTTTGCTTTAAGTTCATGGATATGTTTTTTAGATGAGTGATATTTCGTATGTAATAATGATTTTTCATTTGCTTCAAATTCTTTTATTTTAATTTCTTTACAATGATTATTTTTCTTTGTCAATATATATTAGTTGTTGTCATTTTTTTCCACAAGAAAATGATGAAGACTCAACTCTGTTACATAGAGATGATGTGCCGGTAAAAGGTTTTGAGACCTTAATAGATGTTGATGATGTATATGTACTACTTGAGGAAAGTAAATTCATCAATGATAACTTGTCTAATGAGGAATGGGATACAAACTCCAACCATGAAAAAGAAATATATAGTGATAATGATGTTTCAAGCTCAGATTAGGAAAAATATTTATCTGGCAATGATGAATCTATTGGAGATCTTGGAGATGAAGATTAAATTGAGTTTTGATGCAAGTTATGTTTTGTTAAATACATAAAACTTTTTCATATCTTCTTAGTTATGGTATTTTTGAAAAATAAAAATGTTAAAGTTTTACTTTGATGTTAAAACTATTTGTATGCATTTTTGTCATCTACTTTAGTTGACCTTTACATTGGTTTATTCTTTTTATTTCAGGTTAAAATGTCGCATGCCTTGGGCTACTGATGATGTTGAGGGGAGAGACATTTCATTGTAAGCTTGGTTGTATATCTTCTTGAAAAATTTGTTATTATTTGATTAGTATTTGAGAGAGTAGATTTGAATTTAAATTATGTTTATGATATTGAACTTAAGTATTGTTTTTCCTTATTAGTAGTTATTGATTAAGCAGATGCATGCTTCTATGAGTATTTGTGATTGAAAATTTTTGATGTGTGGGATTGTGGTTTATTATTTCTCATTAAGTATTCATGTAAAATTCAAAAAGTAAATTTTAAAGAAAAAAAATGTAAAATATTATGACATTGTCATCGCTAATATTTTATTATATCATCAGTGACAACAAACAATATCATTTCTAATGTGCAATTTTTAGTGATGACATGTTTGTGGTCACTAATATATCATTATCTGTGATGATAGTAAGCATTGTCGCTAATAATGACATATTAGCGACAACAAAAAAGTCGTCGTTAATAATAATCTACTAGTGATGACAAAAAAAATTCGTCACTAATAACTAGCTAGTAGCGACGACATTTCATTTGGGGTTCTTGACTTATTTATGACGACAATTGTTACTATTAGCGACAACATTGTCATCGTAAATGGTATTGTATTCACAACAACATTAATATCGTCACTAAAAGCCTTGTTTGTTACAATTTTTGTTTGATGAAATAGCGACGACATTTGTCGTCGCCAATATAATTAGCAACGATAATTACAACATTAGTGACAACTATATGCCGTTGCTAAAGACCAAATTTATTGTAGTATTCTTATATCTAAATTCTCATCCTTCCTTCCAGTTATAGTCGTTAAGTTTTAGTTGAAACACAAATGTTTTTCCAATGAGCTTATCTATTTTCATTCAGTAGGTTGAAATTTGCATTCATCTGATAAAAATATTGAATATAATTTAGCGTATTCTTGTCAAAGTAGATGAAAGATCATTTATGCTAATTGCATTGTCTTACAATTGCATATTTGTTTGAAAGTTCTCTTGTTTTCGTTTGAAGAAATTTTTCAGCTTTCTTATCAAACAAAATAAAATACAACACACAACTTATTATTATTATTATTATTATTATTATTATTACTATTAATGTTGCTTATGAAACTCATATGAAGTCTTGTTATTTAAAAAAAAAAGTAAAGTAGAGAGAATAGCTTGTAAATAACAAACAAAAATAAAGTAACCCTTTTTTCTCAAAAACAAAACAAAAAACAAAAAAGAAACACTATGCACAAGTTTAATGATAATATCCTTGTTTTCTAGGAGATGTGAGAGTTATATGATGTAACTCTTTAGGTTATAGTCTCTTTCAAACTTATGTGATGAATAATGTAGAAATTATGATTGATTACTATTTATATATCACCTCACATGTATCTCATGATATTACTAGTTACACACACTACACAAAGTTATTCTTTGCTAAACTTAGTATATGATATTGTGTATGAATTTGTTTTGGCCATCCAAGATTATATCTTCCTTGATTTTGATGCAAAATATGTTTAATGTTTGAGTTTTGGGGACAAAAGGTTGAAAATTTTGTTTTTGGAAGTTCTAGGTTGAAAACTCATGTTTTTGAAAAACATTTAAACTCATTCTCATGCATTTCATTCATGAAATTCCTTGGTTTGAGTAGTTACTGCATAATCTTTTGTAGTTTTTAAAAAAATTCAAATTTCTAGAATTTCGATTAATGAAATGTGATTTTCGACCGATCGAAAATCCCTTGATTTTTAATAATTGTTTTTTGCTTGACTCGATTGGTATTCGATCGATGCTCGATCAATCAAAACTGGAAAAATTTCAATTTTTAAGCTTTTGACGAAAAAAAAATTCCATGCATCATTTATGTTTAGGATTCACATGCATAGCATTTTTTTGTATCCATCTTGCAGTTTTGCAGTCATATCTCTCATTGTTTTCACACATACCATTCATACACTTTGCTAAATAGGGTACTCGACTTGATTTAAAAATTGATTGATTAATTTTTCAGTTATGTACTTTTTTGTATATGCTATTTTTATGTGTGAACTATATAAAATATTTTTCTTAAGAGACATGATGGATAATAATGTGTAAATATTTTCTCTACTTGATTTGAGTTCAAACACCATCTGTTTATGGGTCACATAGTGTCAAGTTTGCATTTATTGAGAGAGAATGTTTGTGTTCATGTGTAACCTCAATTTTTTTGAGTTTGGTTTGTGTTTTTTACTTTTCCCCACCTCTTAAATTTTTCCCAAATCTGTTTTTCCCAAAACATATTTTGTTTTTTCCTATTTTTATAGGGGGAGAAGCTTGTTTTTAATCTTTGTTGTTCATAAGGGGAGTTGCCTCTATTCTCTATAGAGCTGGATTCATTTGTTTGCTTGATTCTCTATTTTCTCTTTACTTTTGTTGCTTATGTTTTTTGTTTACTCTTTGTTTGAGTTGTCTTTGTCAATACGTGACAAAAAGGGGGAGAAATAGATGAAATGTGGGAATCTGTTTAAAAAGGTTTTTAAAATGTTTTGTTTAAGGGGAGATAAAATTGTTTTTGAAAGGGGGAGAATATAAAAAGTTTTTGATGTATCTAACTTAGGGGGAGAGTTATTTTAATTTTTTTTTTATATTTGTGTTTCATATTATTTATATGTCTTTCTTTCCACACATACGTTGATGCGTTCTTTTGAGTGTTTCAGGAAAGACAGGTACATTCTGATCAAGACCTTCTACCTCTTCTTGCAACTTCTAGGTTAGGAGTCTTAGATTGGGATTTGTGATGGAATTTGGTATTTTATTGTAATAGGTTGTTCTTGTATTTGAGCATTTCATATTGTATGTAAGTTTTGTCACAAATTGCCAAAAGGAGAGATCATTAAGTTCTAAAAGTTTAGAACAATTGGAAAATCGTGAACACAAATTTGTCTAGATATAGATCCTAGAGTCTATAGGTATTATTAGACAATGCTCAAGATAATACAAGTCAAGATCCAAGAACAAGCAAGCTAAGAAAAAGAGAATTCAGAATTTGCCTAGTTCGATCGATCGAAAGACAGGCTCGACCGATCGAAACACGTATCTACAAAATTTTATTTCAGCCCCAACTCTACTTAAACGTATTGGGTTTCAAGTAAAATACTACTCGTATATAAAAGAAATCCTAAGCACGTTTTTATAAGGCTTTTCCGAGAGAGAAGAGTGTGTCTCCTTTGTGTCTAGGGTTTCGTACCCAAAAAGCTCTCTCATGTCTTCTACCGATGTTATTCCTTGAAGAATCTCAAGAACTAGTCATCAAAGGTGCTGATGATCTAAACCTTCAAGGATGGTCTTGGAGTCACAAGTGTGGGTGCTTGTGTTGCAAAGGCCTAATAGAGAAGAAGTCCATGGATTCGGAGCTTGCACGTGGTCGTGACAGTAAGTTCTACATGTGGTAGCAATAGGATGTTAATGGTCTAAGTCTTATTGTAAACTTCGATTCTCTATAATGGATTTGCTTTTTACCTTGAGGATAGCTAGATTAAATCCTCCCCAGGTTTTTTACCGATTTAGTTTTCCTAAGTCATCATATCGTTTTGTTATTTATTTTTCCGCTCCTTTGCATGATATGATTGTTTTGTTCTAACCTAGATCTGAATAATAAACCTAAGTATTTACTTAGTTAATTAATTAAATTAAACAATCTAGTTTTTACAGGGATCTAAAACTTAACAGTTTTCCCTTATATGGTGTAATGATCAGGCTTTCAAACGGTGTATCAATGGGGCTTTTGGTTGGGTTTAACTATAAACTTGGCAAAAGGTTTAAGGGGTGTTTTTTCCTATGTGTCCAACATCTTTAATTGTAGTAAAAAAAACTTCTGCTTTTATATAGATTATTAGATGTTGATATTGATTTATTGATTAGAACCTTTGTTTTTACTTTTTTAGTCCCTTGGGGATGAACGGTGGTTAACAATTTCCAATTTAAAAAGTTAGTTTTTGATTCGAAATGGTGGAGACGTATGTAGAGTAATTTCGCAAAACTATGAATAAGATCAATGCGATTTCCCTTATTCTTTTCTTTACAGTATTGCCTACGGTTCTTGCTTTCCATAAGATCTTACTTGACCTTTTGTTCTTAATGCCAAATAACTGTTTGAAAGTTCAATCATTTTTATTTTTATTTTTTAAATTATGGTGGATGGAAGCCTAAGTGCCTAACCATCCCTGATTGCTACATTTCTCATAAATAAACTAGTAGTGACATTTTTTATATTTTCTTTTTGCTGGTGGTGCAAGACTGTGATCGATACAACTGAATATAGGAGAGAGGTGAAACAACTTTAATCTGGATCTATTAAGAAAGTATCCTGTGGAAAAAAGTACAATACGGGCAACCACTGTTGGATTACTGGCCGGCATAAAATGTTTCTTCTTCTTTTTTTGGAATATTTCATTCTTCAAGCTGATTAGCTGTATAAGTTCATCATACTCTGTGTCTAATGACAATTACTCCAATGGCTAAAAATCTGAGATGGATAGCCACATCACATGTCAACCACTTTATTCTCTATCCATCCACAGCAAATGGCCGGCTTCATTACTCAATAGAAGCTCAAAATCATAGCGGGGAGGCATGCACTGTAATTAATTTCTAAATTCCGAGGTCTAGTTGACTTGTGATACTCTTATCATCACAAATTTAAAACTATCCTTCTGCGGTCAACTGTTCATTGAGCGGCCTAGTACTTCATCATTAGGTGAGCCCATCAGCGCATGCAATGATCGGTAGGTAACAGAGAATTGATTATTTCTAATGAATAATAGTGACTCTGCTAGTCAAGCAAAATTAACATAATCGAATTTACGCCGATCGAATTAATTGTTCTTAATTACTCCTCCAGTCTACACTTCTCAAATCATTATTTTAATTTTTTTTTAATCTTTCTGTATTCTTTTTTTTTTTCTTACCCCACAAAGCTGTTCATCAGCCCACTGTCATTATTACTTAAGCTAGTAGCTAATTCTAAGTCCCTTCAAATGATGAGTTAAAAGTATAGCTAAGTGGGTTTATTTTCTCTTCTTAAAAACCAAAAAAAAAAAATTTGGGTTTATTTAATTATTTTCATTGGTTTTATATTGTTTAAAAAATAAGTGGTATAAAAATATATAATTATTGGTATATATTATACTATCAATGTAAATAAATGTGTACAACATTGTGCTCTTGTATATAACATTGTACAATGTACCCACCAGGGGCGGCTTAATGCATTTGGAGGCTTAAGGCAAAATTAATTATCTTATTTTAAATGCAAAATTACTACTAATTAACATAAACTACGTAGATTTTTTTTTTTTTTATAGAAATTTTATAGACAGAAAAAATTTGACAAAACTTTTCATACTTATTAATGTGGCAGATTGATAGTGGTAAATAAAAAAGTGGTGTTAGTGGTAAATTTAGATGAGAACTAGTAAAAGTTTGCTAACTAAACTCTTTTTTTTTTTTTTTTGAATGGCAACATTCACAATATTTTTTACAACAAATCTTAGGATTTAAGTTGTTTTTTGTTTTCTATTTGAAAATATCACTATATTTATTTTTTTGCCATCAATATCAGGCTGTAACAACCTGCTACTTAGCATTAGTTGTAAAATTGTTGTAAAAAATATTATGGACATTGCATTTTCCTATATTTTTCATTTTGTTTTCACCTGGTAAAAAGATAATATCTTATTTATTGATTATATATAACCCTATTGGTTAAAATTTGGAAGCTTTTTTCTTTTTACTTGGGCCTTAAACGACCGCATCTCTTGCTCTACCATTCAGCCGACCCTGGTACCCATTTATTTAGTCCATAATGTAAGTCTTATATTAATAGTACAATGTAAAATAATAATTTTTCAAATATATTATACATAAAAAAAAAAAACTTTAAAAATTTCTATGTAAACTAATGATTTAAATAAGTTAGGATTTTAAAATTAAAACAGAGACTCCTATACCCATGGAAGGCTGAAGTCAAAATAAATTAGATTTAAGTGGTATCAAAAGCTGTAAGCTACTAAAAATTAAGTTTGAGCACCGAAAAAAATGATAGTACTTGTTAAATACATAAATGAAGAACGTGAAAAATCACTACTTGTTCCTGCCCATTCAATGAGTTAAAGGCTAACCCAGAGTGCGAATTAGAAATTGGAAAAACATATTGGAAAATGATGGAACCATAGAAAATGGCACAATTCGTCACGTGGCGAGTTATGACTGGTGAAAGAGTGTTTGTGGGCCATGATGAGTTGTGATAAGTGAAAGTGTGTCCTCACATAGCCCACAAACACTCTTTCACCAGTCACAACTCGCCACGTGGCGAGTTGTTGCACAATTTGACAAGTTGTAACACAAAATTATGCAATATTTGATAGTCCTAACACAACTCAAACATATCAGAGGACCACTGAACATCTCCAAAAGTTGAATTGCAATATTATTTCTATATCTGGGAGCCGCGTACCTAGAGAAAATAAAGTTTCTAAATTGGTTAACCACTTGTAAATGTGAAAGGGTGAGGCACAGTCTTGTTACCACATATAGACTGCAGGCGGTTAATTATAGATATCGCACTGTTGGGTCATTATTCCCAAAAAAAAAAAAAAAATTACTAAAAAAATTTTTCAAAATAAATTGTTAAAGTGTGCCCGAGCACACGTTAACCGAATCCCTTCCTTAAAAAATATGGAAACAAAAGAGGCCCCAAGTAAGGGACCACTTTGGAGAAGTGAAAATTTTATATGATTAAGAAAACCAAAGAGTGCGTGTGCGTGTGGCTGTGCCTACGTGAGAGAGAGAGTGTGTGTTAGTTTTATATATATAGCACATGATACCAAGGAACTTGCATGAAAGTTAAGGCCTATTGGACAAGTGCGTGTTGTTCCATTACCCTTAGTACGCATTTATCGGCCTTGTCTCTCTCTCTCTCTTTTAAGCATTGAAATTGTACAGACATGGCTCCTACCAAATGGGGTTTCTTTGTTTGAGCGGATGATTCAAAGTTGCTTCTTTGTACTAAGAGAAGAGAAGTGAGTGAAACTGATTACTCTTTTTTTCTCCCTTGCCGTACAGTTTTTATGCTTGATCTTTTAAGGAATATCCGAACCTTGACTTTGTTAAACTCTTTTACTTTCTCTATCATTTCTATGCTTCACTGTGACGTGTGGTTTTGTGCTGACGTAATCCTTTGTGAAGCTCTAATCTGGGTTCTATTTTCTTTTTTGTTTATCTATCTAATTGTTTTTGTTCTTTTATCAATTGGGTTCTTCTGTGTATTCTTTTTTCTTTGTCCTTGATTTTTCCCTGGAATTTTGGTTTCTGTTCATGGAAAGTCGTTTGTGGCTTTTTTTTCCTTTTTGAAATAGTATTCATTTTCATAGTCATGTAATTAAGTTTTGATTGATGCATGGATATTTCTAATAATTCTTTACTATTGTTGTTTTTTAATTTTCTTCTGTTCAATTCCTTCTTTTGGGATGTTCCTATGGACAGGACTGTATATGAGATTAATTAAATGTGTTGGATAGCATTATAGTGTAGTTAATTCCTAGAAGAACTTTGTTTTACAAGTAGGATATATATTTTGTTCATACTTTGTTGATATGATGTTGAATTTGTAGTTAGCAAGACTAAGCTGTGAATTTTGGTTGTATTGCAGATAGTAGAGTGAACATTCTAAGTGCAGTTAATCTCAAAACCCCTTTGCAACCATTTTGGAGGACATAGATGGCTACTCAAGCTGTGTTTTTCAAAGAACATGAAGGAATTGTCCACAATTCTATGGGGCAGCTGCCATCGTCTTGGTGGGGTTCCTTTGCTTCTCAATCGGGTTATGGGGAATCGTTTGGCCAATTGAAGTCTTTTTCCATGGACCTCCCAAGCGGTGGAGACCAACTGATTGCCAACAAACAAGCAGGGAGGGGTACTGAACATGGAGCAGAAAGAGGGAATACAACTCAATTCACTATATTTCCTGGTAATCTCTTGCTTTGGGCTCTGCCATTTTGGTACAATCAGGTTTCTTGGGTTTGTTAAATTCAGTTACTCATGTTTTGATACAAGCTTACAACCATACCATAAATTATTTGGTTGTATTCTTCATCATCATCTACAAGACTACAACACAATTATCACCAAGAATGGTAGGCAGTACCTTACCATCACAAAGATGGCCACTTTGTTTCTTTAAATTGACTGACATTCTTGATTGAAAATTATATGTTTCTGGAACCAGCTGGCAGTGCCTTGTAGCTACTAGCCTTCAAGGGAGTAGTAAGAGTAATAGCTCTGCACACTTTACGCTGCTTATGGAAACTGGTTGTCCATCATCCCTTTCTGTTTGCATATGTTCATTAACTTCGTGAACTAATTCAAGAATCTTAGACACCTGATGGCAAGATCGCTATGTAATTGTGAGCTAGTGAATTTTATGGTGAAGATAGTTTGTGGCCCAATTGATATGCTGCTCTTTCATGATTATATAGAAATAGAAAAAACAAAAACATAAGAGTAAACTAGTATTCTTGAATGCCTAAGTGTAACTGCTTCTTATTGAATTTTACTACATTAGTTTAAAATCTTTTAACATAGCTGTTAGAGTGGATTATTATTGTCCTAAATCCTGATCTATAACAATTTACTTTGGCATAACAAAATGTTGTATTTTGTATGGATACGGATTTCCAACTTTATTGGTTTGGTACCAATTTTTTTCTTAACATAAAGGAGATGTAAATATAAAATATTTCAATTTATAAAACCATTTGGGCATGATTTGGTCTCAAAAACTACTATTTTTCATAGAAAATTGTTCATTTGGTAACTCTGAGGCAAATTTCAATGTCTATGATTGGTAGAGGAAAGGTTTGGGATTGCAGCATCCAACCACCTTCTCTTATATATAGAGAGAAAGTAGTATTCAAAAGCAGGATTATGGAAAATTATGACCATTTTTTTTGTGATTGATAATATGATCTCTCTCAGGTACCAATACGCTAACAAAATTCCATGGTTTAATATACTTTTGGTTCCTACTTATTTTGATTATTGATCATAATGGATAGCACTGCAATTCCGTATCTAATCTATGCAAACAGTAGTTTAACTTCTATTGAAATTTTTTCTATACGAGGGACTGCAATTTGACTGTTGTTAACCAACCAAGAGGTTTCTTATACAGATAATTGCAAAAGTTCAGGGGATGGGCAAAAACCTCAGGCAACCATTTCTCTCCAATCATCTCTGTCAGCATATCGAGGTCGCTTTGAGCTAGGATTTAGTCAGCCTATGGTAAAATTTTTCTTTCACGTTACACTTATTTGTCATAATATTCTAATTTAGCTCATTTTCACTGAGTGGTAACTTACAGCTAATTGTTTCTGGACTAAATCTGTAGATCTGTGCAAAGTATCCTTACGCTGACCAATGTTATGGAGTCTTCCCAAATTGTGGACCTCAAATTTCGGTTTGTCTCTCTTCATTTCTCCTATCTAATTAATTGTTGAGAGTTACATTTCTTGCCAATATTGAGATTTATTTCTCCTAGCTAACCAAAAATATGCCTGGTTATTTGAGTAATTCCAGTTCATGCTTACCTTAATAAATCAATTGTTATCCTTGGCAAAACAATTGCATTAAGGGTCTGGTTTGTGACATAGTAGGAAAGTGAAAGAGGAAAAAGTCACATATAACATTAGAAATAAGGAAAGAAGCAATCTATATCCTTATTAATGTTTATGTATTCTTTCAAGCACATTTTCTGGTGTGTGGTAGTGCCACCTGCGACCAGTGTACGCAGACACTGTTAGAGAAATAAGGACGATATATTCTTTGCAACAGAATTCCTCTGCTTGAGTCATGCTTTATTCTTGATAAAAAATAAATCAATTAAAAAGGGCCAAAATTATGCTACTTCTTATTGATGATCCGCTACAACTGTTTGTGTAGCAGTATTTACTGATTCACATTCCTATCCATTAAAAATGACTAGGGCCGTGTTATGCTGCTGCCTATGAACATGGCAACTGATGATGGACCTATATATGTTAATGCTAAGCAGTACCATGGGATTATCAGGCGCCGGCAGTCCCGTGCAAAGGCCTTAATGGAGAATAAATTGACAAGAGCTCGTAAAGTATGACACCTTATTTTCCATCTCAATGTTTCTCTTTTTATGTTCTGTAGCAATGTGAAGATTAAATGTTGTGGTAGAATTGGTTGAACAGGACTTATCTTTCATTCCTTCCATTCCCACTTTGCAAGTCTCTGTGCTATATATTTTTGGCCTAGCATCAAAGCACCCCTAACAGAAGCTTTTGTAGTCTTAAGTCAAAAGTAAAAAGTTTTGACCATCTCAGCTATGAAGCTATCAAGTTCTCTGTGGGCAACAAATCAGATTTATTATGACAATCTATAGAAAATTTGGTTGGCCTATAGAAATTTCTTCAGTGGAATATATTTATCGTTACTTTCTGCAAATATATATATATATATATATATATATATATATATATATATATATATATATATCTAAAAACTGAAACGTAGCATTTATAATTGCTACGCTTCTTTTGAGCCACATCAATGGCCACATCATCTACCTATTTCCAACCATTTTTCTTCACTATTTCAAACCATAATGTCCCTTTAATTAACTTTTCATCTCTCCACTACTCACAACCTTAATGTCACTCTTCATCTACCCCTTCCTCTTCTTTTTATTTTGGCTCTTCTTATCCCCATTCTATTACTATAAATTTTTTATTCTTTCTCTCATTCTATACATATTTTTCCACATGAAAAAGGTTATTACTCTCTCTCTCACTCTCATGTTTTATTTTTATGTGAATTTTTATTTTTTGTACCTCTACTTTAGATTGATGAATTTATGTGTTTTTTAGAATTCTAATTTGGGTTGATACAATTTGGTTTTGTGTTTTGAGTTTTTAAGTTATTATCTTTTTTTCTTTTTTATGATTGTTAAATGTTATCCTATTGCATATAAAAATAGTTTACAAGAATATAATGTTATTCTATTATATAGCATGACTTGGATAATTTAGTGTTTGACTCATAAATATATTTTTTATTTTGATGCTTCTTCTTCTCATTTTATTTTCTATTTATCTCCCAAAAAAGGTAATTACTCTCTCTCTCTCTCTCTCTCTCTCTCTCTATATATATATATATATATAATTTATTTATTTTTTGCAACTTTACTTTAGGTTGATGAATCATTATTTTTTTTATAATACTATTTTGGGTTAATATGATTTGGTAGTGTGTTTGTGTGTGTGTTTTTCTTTTTTTTACTTTTAGCTTTCCATTACAAGTCTTTTCTCTTCCTCTTATAACTTTTGTTTGATTTTTTTTGACATTATACTTAGTTATTTTGTAAATGAGATTTTGAATTTATATCAAAATACAATATTGGTTGTGTATTTAAATGTGTCTATCAACTATTAAAACCTCCCCACATCGATAAGGTGTGATATTGAGAAAAGGTTTATCACTTGCTCCGCGACACTAACTGCCGCATGCCGTTTTGGTGTTGACATGTGAGTATATTTCCTTATCTCATCCTTTTTCCCCTGTGTGTGTGTGTTTCTCAAAAAAAAAAATACTCAGTGTTGTTAAGTCGTCCCACATCGGTAAAATGTGATATTAAGAAAGGGTTTATTACTTGCTCCGCAACACTAACTGCCGCATGCAGTTTTAATGTTAGCGTGTGAGTGTATTCCTTTATCTTATCCTCTTCCCCTATATATGTGTGTGTGTGTGTGTGTGTGTATTTCTCGACAAAAAAAAAAAAAGATACTCAGTGTTGTTGAACCGTCCCACATCGGTAAGGTATGATATTGAGAAAGAGTTTATCACTTGCTCCGCGACACTAACTACCGCATGCAATTTTGGTGTTGGCATGTGAGTGTATTCTCTTATCTCATCCCCCTCCCCCTCCCCCTATATATGTGTGTGTGTTTGTGTGTGTGTGTTTCTCAACACAAAAAAAAAAAGATACTCAGTGTTGTTGAGTCATCCTACATCAGTAAGGTGTGATATTGAGAAAAGGTTTATCACTTGCTCCGAGACACTAACTGCCGCATGCAGTTTTGGTGCTGGCATATGAGTGTATTCCATTATCTCATCTCCCTTCCCCTATATATATATATATATATATGTGTGTGTGTTTTTTTTTTCTCAACAACAAAAAAAAACTATTAAAACCGCCCAATATATATATATATATGTGTGTGTGTGTGTGTGTGTGTGTGTTTCTCAACAACAACAAAAAAAAAACTATTAAAACCGCCCAAGATGAATATGTATAGACAATATTTTTGTTTTAATTTTTCATTGATTTATTATTTAGTTATAACATCAAAAATAAAATAGATGAATATGTAACGTTAAAACGGTCTAAAATGAATTTGTAAAACCAATATATTTATATGTTTAATATTGTCAAAAAAGTAAAAGTAAAAAATAGATAATAAAAAGAATAATGATGTAGCCAATGATGTGGTAGATGAGAAGGGTGAATAGGAGCGTGGCAACAATAAATGTAATACGATGGTCTAGTTAAAGGCAATTAAATCTTAATAAGTGAAAGTGTATGTAGTCAAATTTTTTTTTTTTGTTAGCTCACGTTCTCTTTACGTTGTTTTTTTTTTTTTTTAAGGAAATTGTCTTTACGTTGTTATGTAAATTATTTTCTTTCATTTCAATAGGTGAAGTGTTCAATTTTAGAAATAAAGTCTACTTTTTTTTTCTCCATATTATTTTAAATATTAAATTTATAATATGGTATAATCTCCTAGGAATTTTTGAGAAATATGTAGTTTCATCTTATGTAACTATATTAGTAAACAAAATTCAATCAATAGTCGAAGTTACTCATACGATACGAAAAATTATAAATATGATAATCTCTTTTAAGAGAATGAAAATTTTGATTAATATATTTGAAATTTAAACAGTTTAATTGTATAGGAAAAAAAATTAAGAAAATATAATGCACAATAACATAATTTAGCAAAATATGAACTGTCTAAAAAATGAATATATAATATCAATAAAAAAATCCAAATAATAAAACGATAATATATTTTTTGGGATAGATAAATGAAAAATAATTTTAGAAATTATTTAATTTTTTTGAGAAAAAATTAATTTCCACATAATTTAAAGAAAAAATTATATATTATACCATAACTACAAAATAATTATTGATTCACATGCCTTGCGTGGGTTTGCGACTAGTTATATATGGTCTAAAGTCTAAGCTTTCCTTCCATGTTCAAAAATCTTTCTTTACATGAAAATGCAGATATGGTTAACCAGTAGTCAAGTTGTAATACTTAGGTATTGTGTTTGTTTTACAGCCATATATGCATGAATCGCGTCATCTCCATGCAAAGCGCAGACCAAGGGGATGTGGTGGCCGTTTCTTGAACACAAAGAATACGAACAAAGAAAAAAGCGGAACTGAAGTGATTAAAACTGGTGATGGACAACTCTCTCAGGGCACTGGTTCTCAGAGTTCTGAAGTCCTTCAGTCTGATAGCGGTACCTTTATCTCATCAAAGGATGCCAAAGGCAGTGGTTCAAATATATCTGGGTCAGGGGTCACTAGTATGTTCTGTAGGGGAGATCTTGATCGCTTTCAAATCAACCATCTCATGCCTCCAGCCCACCCTTTTGCAGATCTGATCGATGGTGGGCGTGGCCTTGTTATGCCTAAGTGGGTTACAGCACCAGATAACTGCTGTAACCTCACAGTCTGATATATCAAGGTATGAAGTGGAGTTGGTTTTAAGTATACCAATCCCCATACCTGCAGCGACCAGATGGAGAAGCTTTGTTCTGATCCTGGAGATTGCAACTGGTTTCCTCTGGAACGATAGTCTTTCCCATATGGTTGCGACGAAGGCAAATCATCCTTGGCTCAGCTGTTTTGAGGTAGTCTTTTTCTTTTCCTTGCCCTTGCTGGCGTAAGGGGGTTAGAAATTCTGATGTTTAAAATGTAGTATGTCTATTTACCTGACTTATGGAGTGATGTATTGTAGAACTTTGTGTTTATGTAGTATGTCTATATGTGGAACCACAATGCATTACCCTAGAACTTGGTGGTGCTTGTGTTATTAAATCATACAACTGTAGCAAGAGCTTCTCGATTCACCATGTGGCCAATTGCAATGTGCCATGTTATGATATTACATAACAGTAGGTTGCCATTTTCATTGAAGTTGAAGATTGACCTCCTGTTTTTTTAGTAAAATTGATTGATTGAAGGGTTCCTTCATATTTGCATGCTGAGAATTACGTTGTGATTTGTCAGCAGCCAAACTACAGAGGAGCTAGACCTATGGTTAATTTGATATAATGAGATGGAGAAACCTTCTGTCCCTCCTTGAACTCTGTTCCTATGCCGTATTTCCAATAGTCTAATTTAAATTTATCTACTTTCTTTTCTAATGTATAGGATCAGTTGTTATATTGTGTGAGCTACTTAATTTTCTTTCCTTATTCTTAATTTGGCTGAAAGGAACTTTTTTTAGCTTGGGCTTTCATTAGAACTAAAGACACCCCCACAGGAAAGTAATGTTACCCACTTGGCTTCATAATCTTTCTTTTTAACTAACCAAAGGTGTTGTTTTCATAGTCTTACTTTTCAAATAACCAAAGGTAAATAACAACAATACAGTTAATGTGTACATAAACAAATATGAAAAGAGAGGTAGGTAGCTTGTCATGTGCTTTGCTTGGGAGTTAGAATGTGGCTACAAAGAACTAGCTATTCATTTAAGAACACTGATAGCAAAACAAAAATGAAACAAATAGCAAAGTAACATGAGGAATATCTCCATTCTACTCTTGCTGCTCTTTGGCTTATCAAGATTCATCGTCTTAGGAAAAGTTCGTGTTAGAGTAGTGAACAAGCTAGGATCTGGTTTGATCATGAACATCCACTGTCAATCACACGATAATGATCTCGGTTATCTTGCTGTTCCAGATGGGTTGGAGGTGGAATGGAAATTCTCTGTGAATATTTGGGGCACCACATTGTTTTACTGTGATGTGCAATGGGATAACTCAAATTGGCATCATTTTGTTGCTTATTCATATGAATGGTACTCTAACCGTTGCCAGACTGAATGTAGTTGGTTGATTTCAAAGGATGGCCAATTATTTGTATTTAACCAAGAATTTGGAAACTGGGATTTGATGCCATTTCAAGATTAGGCCATGGTATAGGCAGAAATATTTGCCTACTCCACCATTCATATGAAGGAAGCCCATCAGACTTGTCCAGCTGAAAGTCACAGTAAAGTAACCAAAACTGTGATACCAATAACACTACAAAGTATTCATCAATAAAATCTCAAAGGTCTTTTTAATATACCATATCTGAAGCTAATTATTTCTTGAACACATTGTAGATTATTAACTCTTTCTTCACTGTTTTGCGCCATTTTAAGTTTTCAGCTACTTTTTTTTCTTTGTTTGTTTTTTTTTTTTTTTTTTTTTTCTTGCAAAAGCTACCGAAAATTACAGGATACCAAACAGCCATGACAATGATTTCATTAGTCTCTTCCATGAATAATATTCCTAAAAGTTACTAAATATTAGGCAAGAATAACTACTACAACGGTTTTTTTTTTTTTTTTTTGTCCTTGCTAGGGACAATTTAGAATATACAATTAAAACATTTATAAAAATTTTATAAAAAAATTAATAAATAAATAAAAAACCAGTCGTACTATGAAACTAGCATACAAAAGTAAATAAATTAATCAATGGTGCAATACTAAGTCGCACTCGAAGGATCCAGGTCAGTTTTCATGTCGGGTGGGCTAACTACATTATTGTTTGAATAAAAATGACCTTTAATAAAAAGTTTCTTCATCGTCATGAATCATCACATCGATCAAAATCAGAGTAGCAATCAGCAACTGTAAGCAGGGTCGGCTGAATGCTAGAGCAAGAGATGAGGGCGCCTAAAGCTCCAAGTAAAAAAAAAAGGCCTCCAAATTTTAAATCAATAAATAAGATATTATCTTTTTACAAGGTGAAAACAAAATAAAAAATATAGGAAAATGTAACATTCACAATATTTTTCACAACTTATGCTAAGTAGCAGGTTGTTACAGCCTGATATTGATGACAAAAAAATAATTATAGTGATATTTTCAAATAGAAAACAAAAAACAACTTAAAACCTAGGATTTGTTGTAAAAAACATTGTAAATGTTGCATTTCTAAATAATAATAATAATAATTAGAGTTTAGTTAGCAAACTTTTACTAGTTCTCATATAAGTCTACTACTAACACCACTTTTTTACTTACCACTATCAATCTGCCACATCAATAAATATGAAAAATTATCAAAATTTTTCTGTCTATAAAATTTCTAAAAAAATAAAATAAAATTCTACATAAGTTATATTAATTAGTAGTAATTTTACATTTAAATTTTAAAATAAGATAATCAATTTCAACTTATGCCCAAATGCATCAAGCCTGCCGGTAAGCAATATAACTCATCACACACCCAAAAAAAAAAAAAAAATTGAAACGTGTTTGATTGTGACCCACACGTTTCACCAGCATGCTCAGTGCCACCCATATATATATATATCATAGTCATCATCAAGGCTTGACCCATGACTTTTTGCAGCTACGTACTGTTCACCATTAATGATTGATAGTCCAATGCCACTTCAAACCTAGTAGAATATTATTTTTATTATTGGGATAATTTAATGAAAAGTTTGTTCCTTAACCCTCAATCCAATCCTATTAGGTTGGAAGAGGAAAAAAAAAAGCATAATAAAAGAAACCTTAACATAGTATGCTTTTAGGACATCTAATATTTTCCAACATCTAGATTTTCTTAAATTTAATGCCTAACAACTTGGATGTTGTAGGATATAATTATGCACAAGTTTCGTTTAATAAAAAAGAGTAAATAAATGAAATATGTCCAAAGGTAAGATCTTTATGTTTAGTTTATGAATACGCTATATAAATTATTTAATCTTTCAAAAGTTTTTTATTTTTCTAAACTCAATGTCACCCTCATTAGTTATCTCCTATCAATTTTAGGTGATGTCTTCAAAATAACTAAAAAGAAAAATTCTAAAGTATAAATAATAAATTGTACCTCTAACTTTAACCTATTTTCATTTTTTATCCCTATAATTTTACTTTTTTTTTTCCATTTCATCCGTTAACTTATTAATTAAGTTTTTAATGTATGTAATCCTTCTGTCCACAAAACTATGTTATTAAGAGCCTGTTTGGCATCAACTTTAGCTTTTAGCTTTATCTATTTGGTTTTTTAAAACCTTACTTTTTCCGCTTTTTTCTTACTTTTTCAATTTTTTTTAAGGTATAAGTATATTTTAGCACACTTTTAGCAAAAAAAATTCTCAACAAAAGTTAAATAAGTTATTCCCAAACCGACACTAAACTTTATAGAACGACTTAGTTTTTTTATTTTTTAGAATTCATATTTATAAGAAATTATAAAGAAAAAAAATTATTAAATTTATTATTAAAAATATAATACATTACTATTTAAAATAAAAATAAACCACCTATTTTTATTTTATTTACTCTCTCTCTCTCTCTCTCTCTCTCTCTCTCTCTCTCTCTCTCTCTCTCTCTCTCTCTCTCTCTCTCTCTCTCTCTCTCTCTCTCTCTCTCTCTCTCGACCAAGGGGACCACCCTCCCATAATTTTTTTATAAAAAAAATTTATAAATATAATATAGGCTAAAATGCAAAACTAACCCTTTAACTTTCTTCAAATTTCATTTCGGTCCTCTAACTTTGCTTTTGTTCATTTTAGTTTTCTAAGTTTCAGATTTTTTCAATTAAGACATTTCCGTTAACTTTTGTTAAAATTTTTTGAAAAAAAATCTGGAAATAAATTTTCAATCATTAATTGAATTTTTTTAATTTAAAAAATTTGAAGAAAAATTTATAAAATTGAAAAATTATCCACAACATATAACAAAAGTTGATGAAAAAGCCTTAATTGAATAAACTTGAAAGTTAGAGGACTGAAATAAATAAAAGCAAAGTTAGAGGACTGAAATAAATAAAAGCAAAGTTAGAGGACTGAAATGAAATCTGAAAAAAGTTAGAGGGTTAATTTTGCACTATACCCTATAATATAATTTGAAACTATGGATCTAGAAAATTATATTTGGTCCCCCAAAATTAAATATTAGCCCAAACAAATAAAATAGTCAGTTGACCATCTAAGGCACATTTGTGATTGGTATGACACTTTAATTGTTTGTTTTTTGGGATCCAAAGTTAAAATTTTAGCATTTTGAGATTTGAGTACTACCATATTGTTTTACTCCCCCTAAAGAATTGTTTGGGTGTTTTGTCTTTGATTTTTTTTATTTGTGTTTTTTTTAAGTATTTGTTAACACTAATTAATTATTTAGTTAGAAAAATTTTGGACATATAAATGAGATAATAAATATGATTGTCAACCTTCACGGTTCATGCTATGTTTTATATCTGAGGTCTTGATGTCATTCATCTTGTTACAGCCACTAAAGTGCTTATCCAAAAAAATCAGAAAAAAAAATTTAAAAAAAAAGGAATAAAATGCTTTACTTACTGCAAAGAAAACATTTTTCAGACGCACACGACATAGAAAAAGCTAATGTTGGGAAACAAGTTTTATCTACAAGATTTTACATATCATGAAAAACCAGAAAATAGAATATCACCGTTGAGCATAATGTAGTCCAGGATTCAAACTTTAAAATAAATAAAAAAAATTCAATTCTTTTTTCAAATTATGCCAATAATTTTTAAAACCAAAAAATATCATCGACTTGTTTATAAAGTGATTGTACTTATAAAGTGATTATATACAGACACACTTATTCTTTTAGTGTTCATTACAAATTACAAAATGACAACTTTTACCTTCAAATTGAAGGAATTTCTTCACATCCATTACATGACGATTTTTAAGATTATTCATGTGTATTATTTAAACAAGTCATATGACTCATTAAAACAATCACATGATTAAAATCACACATAAATAGTTTATTCAATCGCCACATAATGGGTTAGAGGTAGATATTACCAGTATTGGTTTGAAGCTAAACTTTTTCTATTACAAAATGATCATTTTCCATTATAAATATTGTCAAAACTAACAAAATGAAAGATTATTTTATAACAGACTCCTTGATTTTGCATATCGAAAGAGAAATTGTTGTGAAATTTATTACAAAATCAATAATAGATGGTTTTTGGAATTTTTTTTTTTTAAATGTTGAATTTCATATTAATAGATTATAAATAATTGGGTTGAAATGTATTAAAACAATTATTTTGTATCCTTTGTTAAAACTGAATAGATGCTAGTTTTTTTTTTTTATTAATTTAGTTTTGAATAGTATTTTTTTTTTTTCTTAAATGGTCAAAATTCTTTAGTTCATTTAGCCTTTTATTGATAAAATTATGGCTCTATTCCTGTCTTTCTCCATCCTCTCTTTACCAATTCATGGCAACAACTTTACCAAAAATATTATTCCTAAAAATACAGGAATGCTTGGAAATATTATTCCCAAAAATACTAAAAGAGTAACTACCATTTACTAAGACTAGGGGTGGAACTGGAATTTTAAGAATAGGGGGGCATGATAATAATAAATATAAAAAAATGAACCAATTTTAAATTGTCGTACAAGAAATATGAAGAATTTTTTTGTGGGGGGAGGGGAGGAGGGGGCGCAATCATGTATCTTTTTGTAAATTTTAGGTAAATTTGGGGGTAAAAATCTAATATTTGAGAAGTTTAGGGGGTAACCATATATATTTTGAAAATTTTAGCTAAATATAATGGTAAAAATCTAATATTTGAGAATTTTGGACCTTCTATGTGGTTCCGCCCTTGATTAAGACCCATGGGCTAACAATTGACTAGGTTATAACACCAAACACAACAAATATATGATGGGCCCCTAGACCACCTAGTGATCAATCACACTTTATGTGATTTGGATTTTGAACACATAAAGGCAAAATTCAAACATTTTTTTTAAAGGTGACAAATATGAATCTAAACTCGGTAGCCTACCAATGGTGGAAACACAACAAAAAAAAACTAAGTAATTATTTTGTCATTCTATTTATTAGCCATGATTCTATCAGTAAATTTTGTGATCCTAGAATTTCTCAATTAGGAGTTATGAAGATACATGTTGCTCTTTAATTGTAATCATTACCCTGTTCATGGTCCATAATGGGTGTTAGTAGACTTCGTACTACTACCATGGGCATAATTGGAGTTACTCTATCATACCAAGAATCTCTACCTTATTCTGTGTTGAGTTATTCTAATTGGAAGGTTTGTCTTATCTCTATAAATTTCAAAGAGCTGAGTTTTTTCATGTATGGAGACAAGGGGATAGACCAGCATATTTGTTAGCAAAACGTGCTTTTAATTGTTAATTTATTAACCTAGATTGAAGAGAATCCTTGCTTCTTAGAGCAAGCTCTTTTCTAATAAGATGTAACCTTTGTTTTTCCATTTGAATAAAGTTTATAATTTTCTTATTAAAATTTTAATATTAAAAAAAACACTCAAAAAATTATGTGTTACACAATTAACAGTTTACACGGAAAACATACCACAAAAGAGTAAGTATTATACACAATACCTTTATGTGGCGTTTTTATATTTTTCTCAATGTTTTAACTTTTAAGATAATTAAAAGTGAAATAAAAGACAAGGATATATTGGTAAGCACCAAGCAGCAAACAATATGGAATGGAGCACAGCAAACAAGTTATTATTACTTACTGGACTGCACTAGAAAAACTCTGGAGACACTTCATTCCTATTTTCCCAGCCCAGCCCAGCAGCTTCAACTGTTCAACACCACCCACCAAAACACACACAAATTTCCAAGACCAAACCAACCTTATCCATGATTTCATTCCATCTGGTTTTCCTCTGTGTCAAATACCAAGCCCTTCTTTCTTTCTTTTCCTGAATGCCTTTCGACATTGAAATAGCTTAGCTTCGTTCCCATACATATGAAAAAGTAAAAGTATCTTTGACAATAATGTCAGCCTCATCCCTCTTCTCCATGGCTGCTGCTACAACCACAGCTTCTTCCTCCTCACTCTGCAACAACCTCTCATTCCCTCACTCTCCCATCCCCACTCACACTCACACTCACTACCCATCAAAACCCAAACCTCTAAAACCCCTTAACCTCAAAACCCACCTCTACAATTTCCCTCCTTTACCTCTCATCTCTCTGCCACACTTTCACCGTGCTGTGGCTTCATTCGACGACTTAGAAACCGAAAAGGAGAGCCAAAGCACAGAACAACAAGACCCAGAAGCAGAATTCAGTGAAAATCAAGAAGAAGAAGAAGAAGAAGGAGAGCAAAAGGTATTTGGGTCTAATGAAGAAAGGAGGTTGTACGTGGGGAATTTGCCATATTCTATGACTTCTGCCCAATTGGCTGAGATTTTTGAACAGGCTGGACATGTGGTTTCTGTCGAGGTTTGTGATTCTCTCAATCTTCTTGTTTCACTTTCAGCCATTATTTTCTCCAATGTGATCTTAGGATGTTTGTTGGCTGTGTTGGGTTTCATTTAGGTTGTATATGATCGAGTTACAGACAGGAGTAGAGGGTTCGCCTTTGTTTCAATGGGAAGTGTTGAAGAAGCTAAAGAGGCAATTCGCATGTTTGATGGTTCTGTAAGTAGTAACATTTATAAAGATTATCTGAGTTTTAATTCCTTTGGGTTACAAATTTATTATTAGAAACTAGCCCACATTTAGCATTATTCTTTTTTGTCACCTATTCCTATAGTTAGTAGATTAATAGAGTTTTTTGCATTTGTTTGTAGTGCAACTATAACATTGATTGCAGTAGCACCATGTTGAAGCTAGGAATGCTCAATTTGTCTGAACTACTTGCTAGAATAGTAGAATTACTTGGATTTATAGTAAGGTGGTTACCATACCAGGATAGAGGCTTTCTGTATTGCCATTAGTTGTAGCTAATAGAATCATGGATGGTCAATAGAATTCTACCTTTGTCATTAAATGGCTTCAACACCCAGTGGTTCTTTCTCAAATTTATTTCCTGTCCAACCATGCTTGTGACACACCTACAGGCTGTAGAATAAGTCATGTTGTTCTCAGTGAAAGCAGTCCAAATTGGATGATTTTTTTGAAAAAAAAAATTATGTTTAATTGAAAATAACTCATGTAAGCTATACCCTGCAACCTGAGCACATATAAGGTCTGTTTAGATACCGCTTATTGCTGAAAACTGAAAACATTGTAACAAAATAATTTTTAAATATGTGAATAGTACCATGCGACCCAGTTTTAAAGTTGTTTTTGCTTAAATCCATACTTGTGAGTCCCGTGAACAGTACATAAGACCCACAGAAATATGCCAAACGCAGAGCAAAGTAATTTTTCAGTGCAATCCAAACATACACATAAACTCAATAGAGCCTCAATCAACTATAGCGATATCGTTCTTTTCTCAGTAAAGTTGTTTTTGTGTTTGCGTGTGTGGAGTTTGCAGATGAAAAAAAGTATACCAATATATGAAAGTTAGCAAATATTTGCATATGAATAAAACAAAGGATTAACTTAAAAGAGATTAAATTCTATAAGGATGGGGTGTAGAACTCATGTTTTACACCATCCAATAAGTGATTGTCACATCAACATTTTACTTAAAATTTAATACATCTTACCACACCTAATAACATTTCAATAAATTCCCAATTTGATTGGATTTATATATGAGTATTAGAATTGATTGAGTGTGATTGTGTTTATTCTTAAATATGTGATAAGATGATATGGCATATTGAAATTGAATGTGTAAAACATGGGTTTTATACCACGTATTTATAGAATTTAATCTCAACTTAAAATTGTATGTGTATGTGTATGTGTATGTGTGGATGGCTGCGTGATAGGTTTCCAATTTCAACATGAACTTTAAAGTAGAAACTGTCAAAATAATTCACAGAAGCTTACAAAATTTAAGAACACATGAAGAGAGGAGAAAGTTAATGTTGTTCGTAATGATTCTGATGGTTTGACAGCAAGTTGGAGGCCGAATTGTTAAGGTGAACTTCCCAGAAGTGCCAAAGGGAGGTGAAAGGGAAGTAATGGGACCAAAGGTGTGGGGCAGCAACAGAAGCTATATAGACAGCCCTCACAAGATCTATGCTGGTAACCTTGGTTGGGGCCTCACTTCCCAGGGTCTAAGAGATGCTTTTGCAGATCAGCGAGGTCTATTGAGTGCCAAAGTGATTTATCAGAGAGACACAGGAAGATCTCGTGGTTTTGGGTTTGTCTCTTTTGAAACTGCCGAGGATGCAGAATCTGCATTGGGTTCCATGAACGGAGTGGTAAGATAATCTTGGCTACTGAATTTACAAAAGTGAATCGTTCTAATGATTAAACAATAAAAACCTGTTTTTATGTAATTGTGGAATTAGGAGGTTGAAGGGCGGCCTTTACGATTAAATATGGCTGCACAAAGGGCTCAGTCTGCTTCTCCCCCAGTGGTGGAAAGAAATGTGGAGAACAATCTTGACAGCAGCGACTTGCTTTCTAGCATCAACAGCTGAGGAAAATATGTTAAAGACTGGGTGCTTGGATATGCTTTTGGATAAGTACTGCAAAGAGTGCACCCCTTCTGCTTCCAGAACCTTACTCTTTGTAGTCTCCAAGTCTTCCTCCGTGAACAAATTTGAGTATTGAAATAAAGAGGGTAGAAGGAAAAGCTTGTAGTAGCAGTCCTTTGTGGTGAGATTATAATTCCAGGCTGTACAGTGTTGTGTGAGAATTTAAACACTGAGTAAACTTCCTCAGCAAAAAGTCATTCTTCCCTTGTCCATAAGGCTCCAAATTGTAACTATGGCTGAGTTATTCACAATGTACCAAAGCTGAACTGCCTTAACTGTCCTCAAAAGTGGAATTATTGAATAATCCATTGATGAATATAATTATAAAATAGTTTATGACAAGCCCTCGTTGCTTACCCCAAAAAACCCCCCCTAATTTGTTGTTATCTAGAATCTGGATTGATGATGCAGTTCATGTATGTTGCAAACTTTCCAAACTACAAATCCTTGATTCAACAGGTGCATATCACTATAACTAGAAGCACCAAATTTTTCAGTGAGGAAAAACCCATCCTCCTAAGTAAATAGTCTTTCTACAATAATATTCTTGAGTGTACCAGGCTAGGTGGTCAATGTCTGAAAGTTTCATAGAGATCTTTTCCATTATATAACCTAAAAGTTGCTTCAAAGTAGAGCTTCAAAGTAGAGATTTGGCCATATCCTAATTGCAATCTATGAATAAAAATAAATTCTAAAGAGTGGGAAAGTCTTTGATTCGTGAAGGATGATTATAAAGTAGATGGGAATCTCTAGGTTATATGGCCAAATCTCTACTTTGAAGCAACTTTTATCTCCCTTCTGTATATTGCTGCTCTTCTATTTTATAAATCATAACAGTAGACATCAGAAAATCACAAAACTCATCCGCAGGTGGAGATAATAATATGACAACCTGGGTCACGCACAGATATCTTGTTTGCAAGAACAATGATCATGAGCACTTTGCACTGCGACCATTACAATTTAAGAATATATCTAACCTTTTGAACAGTTTGGTAGACAATGAAAGTATTGAAAGCTTCGGTATTCTGATTTCCAAAACTCAAGGTAGTTAGCAAATAGTATACAAATTGAGGTGCAACTCTCATGACAGATCCCCATCCAAGAAGCTCCTTTTCAATATTCAGAATATACCAGAGAGTCTGAGACTTGTTGCTTTCTCAGTAGAGTGGAGGACTATAGGAACTGACCAATCTTTGTCATGAAGAAATACGATCTTAGCATAGTCTCTTAATACCCTGAGAAGTTGCTTCACTTGTTAGAATCATCACCACCAGCAAGGATAGCATCTGCCGCAGAATCCAAGTCATGAGGAAAGAAAACCCTGCACAACAAGATAGTCTTATAAAGTGAAACAATGAACGTCTGCACTGGCAAACAAAATAAACCATGTCAATAAAGCAATTCTGGTGGCAAACAGAAAATATCACTCTCAGGTTACTCTAACGTGAATTTTTTAGTTGAGATTAATATTTATTAGATTATACACGCGCACACACACACATAAATATTTTTAAATAAATAATAAAAAAGGGACTTCCAAGCACACAGAATTATTGATTAATTAACAGTACAATCTGATATTCCTTAAAAAGAGAATCATTGATCAGCCATAATAGTAAAATTGGTAAAATATCCACATCTAAGCAATAAGCAGTTCTATCATTCTGTAAGAGTACAAGATCTAGATTAATAGAATTACCTGCATGTGTTGTGGTACAACGTCCTGCTGAACTGATCTAAATCCAGGACACCTTTACAACCAGCCACCACCTCCAGAACTTGCCTAAAATGCCATGAAACATGTTGCCTCAAGAAACAAGTAAACAATTAAAAAAATTACTTTTCTTTTTCTTTTTCTTTTTCTTTTTTTGATAATTAAAAAATTAATTACTTTTCTTTTTATATAGGAACAAAGCTTTATTGATCATTTTACTTTTTTTACCCTTGAAAAATGTCATTTATTAACTCTATATGACATCTATCCATAAAAATTTTCAATAAGTAATATAATTCATCTGAAAAGAAATGACATCTAACAGATTATGACAAAGCACTAGGGAAAAATAATCACTAACCGAACTAAACAGGGTTCATTGCGGCCTTTCACAATGCACTCCTGATCATACTTCTCTTTTTTCTTAGAGGGCCAGACAGATTTTACAAAACTAATCCCAGCATGAGTATTCTTTATTTCACAATATGGAGAATCTGTCTCGATCATCATTCTCTCCATAGGAATGCCCCTCACAACCTCAAGATTATCAGTTGTCTTCAGAGAGCAACCATTTACTCCTGTTTAGTACCAAAAACTGAGAAATAGTTATGACATTGACCAGGACATAAAACCAGTGATAGTTTCAAGACAAAATCCAATGTGTGAAACTTTGGGGGATCCCTGCGCGTGCGCGGGGGGTGGGGGTGCTTGGAGTGCTATTTCAGACACAAGGAAGAAGCAGATTTTATATCTGTAAACTGTTCTGTAAGCAACATACAAATATATGTTGGAAAAATGATATCCTTTCTTTAACTCAGCAAAACACTAACTTAGATTCAATGCCTAACTAACAACAAGTAGATGGAAGAAGCGGATTTTATCTCCGTAAACTGTTCTGTAAGCAACATACAAAATATATGTTGGAAAAATGATACTCTCTTTAACTCAGCAAAACACTAATTTAGATTCAATGCCTAACTAACAACTAGTAGATGGATGTTGATTTGGTCAAAGCCTAGTCAGCATTTCAGATGCCAAACTCACACACACCCCCTGCCCCAACCCCCCCCCCCCCCGGCAATCCTCTGTAAACATATCTATTTAAGTTTTTTTTTTTTGGGTCAACAACCTTCCAGTTTTCCAATTCACAGTTCTCCTCAACCCTAATTTTCTCCTTCACAAAAATGTTCATTGAGAGGTGTGAAGCCCCTAGACAATAGCCCTGACATATTGAATTAGTTTATCTCATTCTCAAAACACCCCACACATTTGTCTAGCATCTTATCTTTAAATAAATAAAAAAAAATGAATGAATAGAGAACTTTCAAACTGGTCTCTTACATCTGAAGACAGATAATAAAAAATAAATAAAAACCAGAACAACATTAATGAATTTCTCTAAAAAGATTTATGCATGACAGCTCACCTAATGAAATTTGCAATTGCCAGAATAAAATCAACCACTTAGTGTGGTTTCTAGAGAAGACAAAACCCATGATGAGACTCATACAGTACCATGCATGACCACATATTATAAAAGATATTATGTAATTGTGTTCACTACACAGATATTGAAAAGCTGGTAAACAGTCACAGATACACTTTCACCTATATACATATCACTGAATGAAAGAAGCTTATCACGATCTTCTGCACTACCAGTAAATGAGTGGGTGACTCCAGCACTGAACCTGTGAAACAAGCAGAAGAAATGCAATCAAGTCTACGCATATCAGCATAACAAAACACCATCAGAAAAATGCAACCAAAACCTGATGCGGGACACAAGAAGATTTTTGTTTTAATTTAATATTATTTATTTTTGTAAGTCAGTTGTATTTTTTTGTATTAGGTCTTGGTAGTTTATTAGGCTCTTAGTATTTTAATATTTGGAAGTAAGGTTATTTTTGTAATAAGGCCATTAGAGTTTCCTACGCCAATTGGAATTAAGGCTCAGTTTTCCCTATATAAGGAAACTATTGTACTCCTTTTGGAGATGATTAATATTCTAATGAATGAAAAACAATGACCTTTTGGTTTTACTTGGACTGGTGTTGACTCTAGTCCCACCCTTAGTGCTAACTCTTAGTGGTTTTCCTTGCTTGGTGCTGACTCCAAACTAGGCCTAGGTGCTGACTTTAGGTCATACCCATTTATTTTCTTGTCTTTCAATTCTACTGTTTAATTGTTCTAGTTGTGCTGCGTCAAAACCCTTCAAAGCTCATGTACCTTAATGGTGCAAATAGGATTTTATAACAAGCTAAAACTAGAAACAACCTTAAACCAGCACATTTTGATTTATGGGGTTCAGAAATTGCACCTGGACTTATTTTTCTCTAGAATTTCACAGAAATCTTCAGCAGCTGCACGCATATGAAGAAACATGGGCAGCTTTGTCGTATATGCCAATTCAAACTGCTTCTCAAAATACCTAGCTTTCACAATGCAGAAAATTTAAGCAAAATAATTATTTGATTGAAATAAACATAGGAGCATTGAAAAATTTTAATCCCCAAAAAAAAAAGGAATAAAAGGGAGAAAAATAACTATACTTGCAGCCGCTTACTTCTTTTGAATCTCTGCCGGGCAGAAGTGAAGCCTGTCATAGTCCAATCCACATTCACCAATTGCGACCACCTAATCCAACATTTTAAAAATAATATATAAGTTACAAGAACATAAAACAACTATCATCTAATTGAAGATTATCCACACATCATATTGCAAACTTCTGCACCTACATAAGTTGCATATGAATTGACAATTGAATATATGACAGAGGTCATACTTATTTTTAAAAATAAATAAAAGAAGAAGAAGAAGACAGTAGAAGGTCATCCTTTTGCATACAATTATCTTACCATGTAGCCATGCCCCAAGAACAATTAATACCTAAACTCCCATAATGCAATCAGGAGCACAAGAGAAGGATTTACTTTGATTGTCCATCAAAGCCTAAGTTTCTTAGAGGGAAACAAAGGAAAAGCCTCTTCCTGGACCTAGGTGCTTAAGCAAACCCTAAGTTTTTATGAACTTTTGAGCCAAAGGCTAAATTTTTTTTTTTTTTTTTTTTTATTCTTATTGGAAATAAAAGTCAAGCAGTTACCACAGAGCCCTTTATTATATGCGTAATAAAGAAACTTTTATTAATATGAAGAGATGTAAATGATAAGGCTATCCAAAAAATTACAATGGTAAGCTTAAGTGATCCGCAAACTCAATAAAAGTATTACAAGATATCCCCCAAGCATGGTACACCATTCAAATAAGACACACAAAATACCACACTTATGCTTTGTCTAGCAGGGAGGATAGAAAACTGAGATAAAAAAAATGTAGGAGGATTAATAAATAAATAAATTATTATTATTATTAGGGAAAAAAATTCAGTGAAGAGATTAATATTTTCCTGTCTTGTTTCAGTGTTTGGCAAGATGGATAGAAAAGTGGAGAGAAAACCAAACATTTTGTATTGAATTCCTATTTTATCCTTGTATTGAATTGTTTTTAAGAGATGAGGGATAATATCATCAAACCTGTAAGATACTTTCTTTCCTATTTTCCTTACATTTCCAGAAGTTTAAAATTGTGGACCTAAATAAAAAATACATAAATAATCATCACTTTTTTTTTTCTTTCCTTCCACTTTTGTACTTACCAAACAAGAGAGACTATCAATTCATATTACTCCATTTTTCTCTTCCCCTTATTTATCCTCTCACTTTTCCACCCTACCAAACACACTCTTTTTTTTATATAAGTAATAAAGATATATTCAAGAACATTGCCTTATGCAAAAAAACATAAGGCAAAGAGAAAAATACAAAGGGAAAAGAAAGACAATAAAGATAAAGAAAGGAAAAGATACCAATTACACAGGAGAGAGCTAAGAAACATAGGGAGAGAATCACTAGAGGTGAGTCCCCAAGCCCTAGACTAGTCAAACAGAGAGCCACTGAAAGAAGCCAATAGCTAGTCATCCGAACTTTCCATGTCCTCAAACGTCCTCCTATTTCGCTCCCTCCAAAGACACCACATCAAGCATAATGGAGCTAAATTCCAAATGCTAGACAAATGCTTTCCAAGCCAATTCCACCAACCAAATAGAGTATCCACAACCGATCTTGGCAAGACCCAAGAAAACCCAAAAGATCTAAACACCAAACTCCACAACCGATAAGCCTTATCACAATGTAGTAACAAATGATCCACCGTCTCCCCATTACTACGGCACATGATACACCAGTCGACAAAATCCATCCATCTACCCCTCAAATTATCCCTCGTAAGGATCCTATCCTATACAGCAATCCACACAAAGAAGGAAACACGCTAAGGAGCCTTAACCTTCCAAACACTTTTCCAAGGAAAAATAATGGGTAAGGGGCTTCTCAACTTATTGTAAAACAATCGAATATCAAAATCTCCATTCTTTGTCAACTTCCATCGCATACGGTCTCCGTTCTCAGTGGGAGGTAGATTTGAGCCCAAGGTACGGATAAAATCATCAACACCACCCATTGCCCAATCATTTGGTCTCCGAATTAAATGAACATCTTAGCTTCTCCGTTCCTCTATCCCCAACCGTTCAAGAGAAGAGACCACTGATACCTCTTTATTGGATGCAATCTCATACACACTCGGAAAAGTCAATTGAAGTAGAGAATCCCCACACACACCATTGATCTGTCCAAAGCTTCACTCTATCTCCCACCCCTACCTCAAAGCGAATATTCTTGCTAAAATCCTCCTAACCCATGCGGATACTTCTCCACAAGCTACACCCATGTACCCCTCTACCTAGCTTGGAAGTCCATCCCCGCCATTCTTCCCCAAACTTGAGAGCTACAACCCTTCTCCAAAGCCTTGTCTCCTCAATCCCAAACCGCCATAACCACTTTCCTAGTAAGGTTTTATTAAAAGTAGTTAATTTCCTTACTCCTAACCCGCCATTTTTCAAAGGTGCACGTACCTTGTCTCATCCCACCAAATGTATCTTGGAGTCCCCCCACAAGAAATCCCTTTGCAACTTTTCAATTTTATTGGCCACATGCGTAGGAATGGTAAAGAGAGATAAATAATAAGTGGGGAGACTAGATAATGTACTTTTAAGCAACGTTAGTCTTCCACCTTTTGACAAATACTTCTTCCAACCAGCCAACTTACATTCAATTTTCTCCAAAATAGGATTCCAAACAGTAGGGGACTTGTAGGATACCCCCAATGGCATACCAAGATATGTTGACGCAGGACAACCAGAACAAAACTGAAACAACAATTAAATAAATGGATATGACCTAAGAGTCAGCACCTAGGCCTTGCTTGGAGTCAGCACCAAGGCCTTGCTTGGAGTCAGCACCAAGCGGGGGAAACCACTAGGAGTCAGCACCTAGAGTAGACCTGGAGTCAGCACCAGACCAAAGAAAGATCAAACGGCCATTTTTTCATTCATAAAAAATATCAACCATCTCCTCAAGGAGTACAATAGATTGCTTATAAAGGATTACTAAACGCTAGTTCTAATTGGCTAAGAAACCCTAATTGTCTTATTATGAAAATAACCTTGCTTCCAAATTAAAATATTAATAGCCTAATAACTACTAGGACCTAAAACATAAAAATACAATTGACTTGCAAACATAAATAATATTAAATAATAATTTTCTTGCATCTCCCGCATCATATGTCATAGGCAAAAACCCAATCCGGCATCCCAAAATCTCTGCCAAGACATGGACATTAGGAATCTCCCCAATAGGAACCATCTCACTCTTCAGCGCAATAACCTTTAAACCTGTTACTGCCTGGAAACAAAGAAGAAGCATCCGAACATGTAGAATCTGCTCCTCATCTGCATCACAAAATAGAATCGTATCATCCGCAAACAAAAGATGCGAGACACATACCCCTCCACCCCGTCTACCATCGGCCCTAAAGCCTCGAAGCAAACCAGTCCCTTCAGCTCTTTTCATCATCTTACTGAAGACCTCCATCATAACCAGAAACAACATGGGGGATAGCGGGTCCCCTTGTCTCAATCCCCTCAAGCTCCCAAAGAAATCAGCTAGAGAGCCATTAAACAAGACAGAGAATTGGACTATAGATATGCATGTGCTGATCCACCTACACCACTTCACCCCAAATCTCATTTTCTTCAACAAGTCAAGAAGAGCCTCCTAGTTCACATGATCATAGGCTTTCTCAATATCTAATTTACAAATCACCCCCAGAATCTTACTTTTCACCCTACTATCAACACACTCATTAGCAATGAGAACTAAATCAAGTATCTGTCTACCACCTACAAAACTGTTCTGAGACTCAAATATCAACTGATCCAAAACCTCTTTCAGGCGGTTTACCAACACCTTAGCCAAAATCTTGTAAACACTCCCCACCTTAAGATCTCTCCACACCCTCAAGACACCTAGGACAAAAGAGGAGTCCCATTCAACATGATGCCTATTGTCACGCCTTCCATACAACCCTTTCCAGCAACAATAGACATCAATCACCTTCTGTGGCATCACCTATGCGCCCCAAAGGCCAAGAAATAGAGGACCAAAAATCATGAGCAACAAAACAATGAAGCAAAGGACGATACACTGGCAACTGGCCTTGCACATATAACACCCTGACCAGTGATATATTCCTTTTAATAACAATGTTACTGCCCACACAAAAAAGGCCACTTTCTTAGGTGCATTATAAATCCACGTCTTTCAATAGAAAAAGCTTTATGCTAGCATCTATCAAACGTTCATAATAAGAACATACGCGAAATCCACAATTGCTATTTGGAAGTCATCCCATATAGTCAGTGCCCCTAGAAAGTGCAAAAGTGAGTTTAAAGTAATAACAGATCCATTAGTATATCCACCCTTTCCATCTCCTAGTCATGACAACTATGAATAGATCTCATATTCCGATAGCGAGGCCCATGCTCACCTCTAACACTCACCATACAAGACATAGAAGCATCCTTATTCTTTCTCAGCAATCAAATACAGATCCGAATACATCTCCTTGATAGCCCAATCACCACACATTATGTCATAATTTAATGCCCTTACCATACCTTACCTTCAAAGAAAACAAAGTAGACAATTTCTTCCAACCAGCTTTGATTCCTTTCCATAGGCTACACTCGTGAGGCTTTTGGATAACTTCCAACATCCACTTGTTTTTTTATAGGTATGTTTGAGATAGGTAGATACTAGGTGGCACACAGTATTTCAATCTAAGGTGTGAAATTTAAGTTCTCTATCTTCCCCACCCCACAAAAATTTTCCATTGAATCTTGATGCAGGACAAAGGGAATAAAACATATTAGATTTGGAATTTCTGGGTCAGGTCTGGCAGTTCCTGGACAGCTTGATTTTGAGGAATTAGGGCTAGGGTTTGGTGGGAAGAATACTGAAAGATGGTAAAGAATATAGGGATTCTAATGGTGAATATTGTAGAATTTGGGGATAAAACAAAGAGAAAAAACCAAGGTTTGGGTTTCTGTTCCAGGGCTGTGAATAGTGTTTTAGCCCTTTATGGGATATTTGGGGCTAAATGATGGATGGCTGTTTTAAGTTTTGGATTTTTATGGTTTAAAAGGTTACATATCATTGTGTGCTTCAGAGGTTTCAAGTTGTTGGAAATTTAAGGGCAAAAAAGAAAACAACAAATTCTAGGCTTCACACCAAGGATTTTTTCTTGGCATCACTCCTCAGAGAAGGCTATATCACACAAACCTCAAATACAGCTTCATAGCTTCTAAAAATTTGGAAAACGCATTTCCAATACCTAGTGGAATTTAAATTTCTTGACCAATAATAAGGGTTGGATTCCTTGACCTTTTACTAGTGAGGCCAAACTAAACAGCTAAACTCAAATAATACCTAAATACAACCCAATGGACTACTAGAATAGTCCATTCCCCACAGATCAAAAAATACAAAATTTCCGCTACTGGGGACACTTTATATTAAATGAAAGTGTTAGAAATTTGACCATAACTATTTATTACCCAAAAACATAATAAAATAAAATTCCTAATCTACTAGCTTAGTATCGTCCAACATGTTCCATATTAATGCTGGAGTATCATCTAACATGTGCCAGATTTATGGATGCTGGAGGTCGCATACGGTCTCTTTTATAGTCATACATGTTCTTTTTCATGGTCAATCCATCCATCTATTTAAAAGAATTAAAAAAAAAAAACCCCAAAAATCCTAGAAACAATTAATCATGACCGCTAATTTAGACTAATCCAAAACATGCATAATAAAAATAAACCAAATATGACTCAAACCTTAGATAACCTAAAATAAACTAGGTTACTACAGTGCCACATGAATAGCATCCATGAATGGTGCCACTACAATAACACATGGACTTTTTTTTCCAATCTTTGTCTAGTGTCATTTCTCCCCAAGTTGGACAAAACCCATCCTCCAGTTTGGCTTCAATCTTCCACAATTTATTGTAACCCCAAACAAATTCTTCCATCCATTCTTTCTATGATATCCCACCACAATAATTTACACCATCGTGTTGCACAACTTTGTTTCTCTTTATTTTACTTTGTGGGCAATTTGTGATAAAAGAAAAATAAGCATAACCATCATTGAATTCCACACAGATCTCTTCCAAAATATGGATCACTACCATCTTTGCTTCTTTACAATTTTTTTAAATTAACTCCCTAGTAATAAATTCTTCCCAATTTTGATCATATATAACATTTTCCCTATAATACAAATAAGGCACATCATACAATACCATCATCACGAGATGACAAACCATCAAATTGTCCCAATTTTTTATCATGTGGACTTTCATCAAACATAAACATGTGTATGAAACCTTCCATGTCCTAAAGAACATTTTTAAGACTTGCATCGAACACTTATTTTACATCACTCTCTGGAATGGTTTCTTTAACATGGAATAAAGTTTGCACCTTCACCAAATCGTCATTGTTAAAGTAGACATCGTAGATCGGTGGAGAACCTTAAAATATAGAACAAACTCCTCCAATTTATAATTATCTTCCATTCTGCCTGGTGCCGCATATTATAATAGTACAACATCCTGATGGGAGTCTACTTTCTCTTAGTTCATAAACTATCCTTGAGACCATCTTCTAGTATATTTCAAACTTATTTCAAAATCTCTATAGAAAAGCTTCCAATTCATCAAGCCACTTAGGTAACCATTTCAATCTTTTTCAACTTTTTCAATCTTCTTTATTACAAAGTAATGGATTTTCTTTAGCTCTGATATCAACTGATGTAGTCAAGAGTGCGATGAGACTAGGATTTACTTCAATTGTCCACCAAAGCCTAAGTTTCTTGGAGGAAAAAAAAAGGAAATCCTCTTCTTGAGTGATTATTCAAGCAAACCAAAGTTCTTAAGGGAGCTTTTAAGCCAAAGGCTAGATTTTTTGTTTTGCTTTTTTTTTTTTTTTTTTTTTTGATAAGGAAGCCAAAAGGCTATATTTTTATTGATGATAAAAGTCAAATCGTTACAATAATCTCATAATCTTCTATTTATATGAAGACAGAGCCCTGAAAATCATTGAAACAATCTATCACAAACCTTATTCAAACTAATCCTAGCCATACATAATAAAAATATAACAAAATACTAAAATACTCTTAAAAAACCTAAAACAAAACCAGGTTGCTACAGTACCACATGAATAGTACTCATGAAGAACCAAACTGCTCCAATAACCCAAGAAATTTTTTTCATATTACTTCCTACATCATTTCAACTTCTCCAATAACCCATGAAATGGTTTGGTCATATTCAAAGGAGAGTGATTAATGCACCACTAGGAAAGAATGAGTTGATTCAAGTTAAAAGAACAAAAAAAGGAGAAGGAATACCAAAAATAACATAAGTAGAGAGTATGACTTCAGATAAAATAAACTGGTGGAAGAGAATACACATGGCCAACCCTGACTAATCTGTTGAGGATCCATAGCAAACCCCAAAAAAATGAGACTAAGACTTGGTTGTTGTTGTTGTTCATCTCTACATAAGATGCAATTGAAGTACAATTTGTGCCATTAATATCCATATCTCAACAAAACATGTCCAACAAAGTGTTTTATAAAGAAGATACACAAACAATTTATAACATAAATCATTTAAAACTTTAACATATACATATACAGATAGTTGATTAGGAACTTCAAGTATATATTGAATATGATCTGTCACAAGCCTTGCAGCTCGGTGACATTGGTCTACTCTATTTAGGAGGGAGCCAGGGTTCAATTCCCCTCTCCTTGTTGAAACTATCAAATTATTAAAAAAAAAATTTGCATATCATCTATACTTGAAGTTTCTAATCAAGACAATAAGACATACCTTCCCCTTCTCAATCCCCTCTTTGGCCAATGACAAAAGAGCCTGAAAATGTTTTTCTGGATCACCGTTTTCTTCAAACTCCTAAACAAAACACAATATCTCACAATGACAAACATTGATTACCAAAATATGTCATTAAATTCATAATTAGTATGCATGGTGGGAAAAAAAAAATTAAGAGACAACTTCAAGGAACAATAATCAACCTTGCATCTTGTTGGGTGCACACCAACCGTACAAAAGAGCCTCCCTGTGACAAACAATGAACCATCAACTTGGTGAAAACCCCATTTTGAGAAACATATGTAAAGTGTTCATAGCCCAAAAACAAGAAAAAGCGAGGTAAATATATAAATATTGTTAACAAACCATCCGTTTCTGCAATTGCAAGAGCTTCCTTTGATTCTTCAAGTGACCCACCAGTCACCTACACCACAAACAAACCATATTGAACACTACAATAAACCCAATTGAATTCATAACTAGTCTTTCTGAATTTGCTAATTGGCAATCTAAATTTCCCCAATTTCAGTAACTAAAGAAAACTAGTAGGCAAAGAAAAGAAACATAAATAATAACAATTGAAATCTTTGAACCCCATGTTTTATGGTCCAAATTCCAATGGTTTTCCCAACTTCACTAAGCCCATCAAAAGTACTATAATAATCTAAGTCGTCAAAATTCAGTCGCTTTGGTCCTTGCAAATACTTAGGAACCAAGCTATTGACAAAGTTAAAACAAATTGTGCACCAAACAATGCAAAAGGCAGTGTCTTATAAGACTTACAATGATTCGGTCGACGCCGGCACTCCAAGCCCTGCTCAAAACCGCGGCTATATCCGATACGTGGCATTGTTTGCCATTGTAGATCCCTTTGAACATGCCATCTGTTGTTTGAAATTCGAAATTCGTATTTGATTTAAGGAATATACTAAAGAAAATTAAAGTTTGAAACGTGTTTGACGAAATGCCTGACTGACCTGTGAAGTTAACGGCAATATCTGTTTTCAATTAGAGCGAGTCGGAGAACGCAAAGAGGATGAGAAATGATTAGTTGGAGCTTAGTGAGAGAGAGAATGGTTGATTATCGTATTGCATTACAAAAAGTGAGAGGGGGAGTTGAAGAGTTACTTGCCTATCATTCGCACTTTCGCCATTGCTGAGCTCAAAAAGAGTTGGAAGATTAACCACTTCGGGTTCGGGCAGACGTAAGACGTTTTCTCCCATTTCAGCAGATTAACAAAGACCCATTAAAATAAAAATAAAAAAAGGACCCATAAATTAATTATTCTGTAATTTTAATTTTTTTTTTTTAGTTCAAATAATAGCCTATTATATTAATTATTGATAAAATATCTCTTTTTTTTAGTGAGATAAAATATCTCTTATTTATACATAAAATATATTTATATTTTAATTACCATATCTTTTTTTTTTTTAAGGACAAAACTTAGTTTCTCCACTTAAGATTCTACTATGTGAATTTTTCCTCTTGAAATTGAAATGTATTTTTTAGTTAAGTGGCCATATAGTTCAATCTTAAGTAGCCACATAGTTTTAATATAGAACAAAATATTTGATATAATACCAAAAAAAAAAAAAACTCAAATCCATGCATATAACGAATGTCCATGCAACCCATAGAACCGACCCACCCATCCAACTGACCAAATCTAACCCGATGCCTGTAATGGTCAATGGTGGGTCTACACCCTTAAAAACTAATTCTAGCATGTCAATTGGCGGGTCATAAGATGAAAATCTGACTCTTAGTGATCTCCACCATCATAAGTCGTCATTCTCCACCAGTATAAGGCTTTCTCCGATCAGATCTAGTCCATATATGATGTGATCCAAAAAAAATCTTGTATAGATCTAAACAAATTTGATGCGATCTCACAAACATGGCCGAAGGCTCCAAAACACTTTGGAGAGCTTTTAGATCTTGCCCTAAAATGCCCATTCTCCTAGAGTTCCGAAGTTATCCTCATTCTCACTGTAACCTTCTTAAGTTGAAAAAAAGCTCATTTCAGCCATATATGCTATTCACAGACTCTGACTGATACCTAAAGAGACCCGAATTGCCCAAACTGACTCTATTTCTTAGTCAAGCAAATACCATTCTTGGGATCCAAAGTGATTAGGTCAAGTTTGGATTGGGTCAAGTTTATGCCTAATCCAGACTTGATCCAGCCCAACCCATGGATAGCCCTATGTGTTTTTGTTTTTAAGTTATATTCATCCTTTTAATATTCTTCAAACATTTTTTTTTTTAATTTGTCAAATGAGTTAGAAATTACCAAGTTAGAGTATATTAACAGTTTTAAAATTTATGAAACATTTACAAATTTACTTAAATTCTATATAATTCAAATAATAAAAATCATTTTACCTACTTAATCATATACAAGCCAAATATTAGAAAAATTAAACAATAATAAAAATTAGGAAAAAATTACAATTTATCATCCTAAACTATATATCGGATTACACTTTGTACCCTAAACTATTTGAATGCATACTTTGCACCCGGCATTACATAAATTAATAGCACAAAACTTGCACATAATTTTTGCTTAGGTGACACATTGTATAAAGACCAAAACACCCTTTGCTTGTTAAAAGCTCTATTTGCCTCTATGGGGAAATCCCCAAAAAAGTTTCCAATGAAAATTTGGGGTTAATAAGACTGTTTAAGGAAGAAAATAGTAATTCATGGAAAGGAAAAGAAAGTGCTTTTAGAATATGCTCAAGAAAACCAGTCTTGAATTCTTTGGTATTTTCCTTGTTCTCTAGGAAATTAATCAGGTTTTTTTTTTTTTGACACAGAAGACAAAAAAAAAAAATCAAAAAGGAGAGATAAAATTTAGAAAAAGTGGATGTTTGCAACAAACTAAATGGAAGTTACGCTTTTTGTTTGTTGTTAAACATTGCATTTGGAATTGTTGGAACTTGGAAGGAGCTATAGTTATTGTACAGAAGAAAGTAGTATTAAATGACTTTACCCTTGCGGTGTTCATTTGTTTTTTTAGTTGTACATATTCTTACCTTTTTTGGTTGATGAGAAGTTCATCTCTATAGTTAATGAAAGCAAGAGTCTTGGACAAGGGGAGCGAAGTGAGAGACAAAGAGACTATGGGGAAGAAGATGCGTAACAGTGAGGGACCATATCAGTTTTTAAGATAGTTATAAGAGGCAATTTGGTCTTTTGCTTATTGTAGCTGTCACATGACTTGCACATGAGTCTAGATTCTGTTTAAATTAATGGTTAACTAAACAATGGGGTGCAAGTGTAATAAATATGATAGTTTATGGTGTAAAATGTGCATTCGAATAGTTTATAATGCAAAATGTAAGCTAGTGTATAGTTTAGGATGGTAAAGTGTAATTTCCCCTAAAAATTAAATGAAAACATTTAAACCTTCTATCACCTTTTTTTATGTTAACATCGTTAAACATTATGTGACCAACTAGTTTAAATGAAATTCGTAAATCGAACATATACCTCGTTGGGTTCTACACTTGTATGGATACTGCTGTACTAGGCTACACTTGTAGGTCTTACGCTATTTTTTTTCAGCTTTATTTCAAATAATTTAAGATTTCTTTTGGATACTTAGATTTGAATTTGGATTTAAATATTAAATTAATATATTTGAAATGTCTTAATTTTAAATGAGATGTTTCAAATTCAAGTATTTTAAAGATTTAAAATCCTTAGGGGATTTGTCAAATCCAAATCCTTGACTTTTTTAAATTGTCCAAACAAGATATTTGGATTTTAATTACCCAAATCCAAATCCAAATACCTAAATCATGTCACCAAACGCACCACAAGTTTCATCATTTTAGAAATAAGCTAGCCTTTAATTTTTTATATTACATTATACAAATAAGTTACGAAAAATAAGAAATTCTGAAACAGACATTCAATATGTTGCTTTTTATTGTCAAGTAAGTGTTTTAGATTCAAATTATATCAACCTTATGTTTTAAAGAGTAATCATCATAAAATGAATTTATAAATTTCAAATGTTTTTTTTTTACATTATACAAATAAGTTACAAACAATAAGAAATTCTAAAACAACCACTCAATATGTAGTTTTTGGCTTCAAAAAAAATATGTAGTTTTTTTTTTTTTTTTGTTAAGTAAGTGTTTTGGGTTCAAATATATTAACATTATGTTTTAAAGAGTAATCATCATAAAATGAATTTATAGATTTCAAATGGTTTTTTTATACAAGATAAAAATTCTACTCTACTCTAGTTTAATCTAAATGTATAGATGTGTGAAGCACCTTCCTAGAGACTTGAATCCTGGCCCTTACTCTCCACATCCCACAAGCACTTATACTTGTAGAGTAATCATCGCATTAAGGGTGTGCGCTAGTATAGATTTCAAAGCGTAGCCTTGTTGGTCTTTCTCTACACACGGACGCACACAAAAACAAAACAAAAAAACAAAAATGTAGGGGCCCTTTGGTATGGGAGTTTTAGCAACGTTGTTTGTTGTTTAAACACCCAAACAGGTGGGCCTCATGCTAAGTTATGTGTTTGGTAAGGGGTGTTGTTCAAATGTTGTTTGAGTTCATGTTGTTAAAATGGTGTTTGACATACTACCATTTGGTTGAACCACACTGGGCCCACCTGAAGTGACATCTTAGCTCTCTTCACTCCTACGCGTCCGTGCAGAGTCTCTTCCCGATGCTCTTCTCCTCCCTCTTGCACAGTGGCAGTCCCATCACTTGGTACATACGCTTGCAGCATTAACCCTCCATTAATCCCACACACCCACTCGAATCCCTCATTACTCATCCCAACGGCCTTTTGATCTCATTCATAAACACGCAGAGAACCTGCAATTACGAAGCCCTAAATCCACCAAAATTTATCCCCAAATCGTACGGCCTAATCACCTCCCCAACCACCATATTTACTCAAACAGCCCAACCACACCTTCAAGAACTGTTTTGGGCAAGATTTTTTCAAACCACCATCAGACTTTATCTCAAATCAATTTAAGTGTCCTGCACAGCACATCTACCATTACCTAGTATATTATGGAGCTTGTAGACATAGTGTCTTCCTCCTCAGTCATTCCGCCATATTCATCCTCCTCCAACGCAATTCTTTTACCTAAGGTAAGTGTTTAATGTTGCTGTTGAATTCAATGTTGAAGTTTGTCGTTGCATTTGTTCTTAATTGTTGTTGATTGTCGATTGTTGCTCTTGATTTTGGACACAATTTTCCTCCATGCCCATCTAACTGAAGCTAAGTATAATTTGTTAAATGGGCTTTCTGAAGCTAAAAGATTGAGTTTAGGAAAATGGGCTTTATCTTAGAAATCATTAATAAAGGCCTAAACTGTATATTTGATTCCATATCAATCATTTATAATCGTGATGATGATTTTGTTTTGTTTCCCTGTGTTGTATGTAACTTGTTTGCAAAAGATTATTTTTTTATATATACCTATAATAACTGGTTTGAGTTAATTTTGAATATGTGTTGCTCTAGCTGTATTATTTTTAATACATAATGCTACAACTTGTTTGGTAGAGTTTTCTGTGCAAAGGACCATTTTACTATTCTTCAGTTACTAGTATTGGTGATGATTAGGTTCAAGTTTGAGAAATCATAAAACTAATTAGGAAAACAGAAACCTTGAATTTACTAGGCAACCATGTACACTGTCTTGCCTACTATCCATGTTAGTGGATATTTTTGGCTTAAGCATGTATCTCTTATTAGATGACTGCATCATCCGACACTGAGAATTGGAAGTAATGGCCTCCACCTATTGAGAAGCACTTCATTGATGTTTTGGTTGAAGAAGAAGCCAAAGGGAACATGCCTTTTGGGCAATTCAAAAAAGGGCTTTGGACAATTGTCCGAGATAAGTTCAACCAACGAGCTGGAAAAGCCTATCGCAAAGACCAATTACGCCAGAAATATCAAAGGTTAAAGCAAAGATACCGTGTGTTTGCCCAGCTAATCGGTCGAACCGAAATGGGATGCGATTCTGTTACCAACACCGTCACAAGTAGTGACGCAGCTTGGGCACAAGCAGTGGCAGTAAGTGTTATAGGTTTAATTTATAATTTGCATGCCGTTGATTTTCTAAAATTTTCAAAAAATTTCATATAAACAATCCCATATATACCACATGTGAATAATCCCATATATACCACATCTTGATAGGCCAACCCTAGGTGCAAAGGGGCTAGACCACTATGACCTGCTAGGACAGCTCTTCAACACGGGCACTGCAATTGGATTTCTACAAATTTCCTCCGCCTAACCAACCCTTAACAGTGACGAAGAGCGAGAATTGGATGCTGCTTTCCTAACGCATGGAGTACACGTTAGTGTTGAACTTGACAGTCCAAACGATGTGAAGGAGCTGCCTACCCCAATTGCAGGGTAATGTAGCAAGCATGCTGGAAAGCAGATAGCTCACTCCGAGACCTCAACAGGGAAGAAGAGGAAATGAGGGTCCATTGACAATATCACCAATGCTATCTTGGAGTTCACAGACATGTCAAGGAAAAGGTGTAATGATAAGGAAAGCGAAAGTCGAAAGGAAACTGTTGAATCTGTGCCGGTGGGTGATCGGTTCTCAATGGATAAGGTCATTACAATTCTGAACAGTATTGAGAATGTTGATGATTATACCATGTTCAAGGTTCTTAACGAACTCCATAAGCCTGATAGTAGGGCTACTTTCATCATGCTAAGGCTGGATAGAAGAAGGGGCTAGATGAATTTAGTGAGTAGTTTAATGTAGGGGAGTTGGTTAAGGAAAGGGGGCAAATGAAGGGCTGATTTTTGTGGGGCTGTAGCTACTATGCAATGTTATTATGTTAATTACGTTAATTACCATTAGAACCATTTTTTGTTGCATTGGTTGTATGGTTTAGTGGGGGCACATTGTACAGTGCTAAGAAACAATGATCTTACTATATTTGAACATGTATGTTAATGATGGTACTGTTTGTTGGTTTATTATGTTTATTACTTTTTCTTGTTAAGAACTAGCTTTGTTGTTGACTTTATTGTATAAAACTAGCTTTGGTGCTCATGTTGTTAATAAATTTGCTGCTGAATTTATTGTTAAAAACTAGCTTTAGTGTTAAGTTTATTGTTAAAAACTAGTTTTGGTGTTGAGTTTATTGTATAAAAACTAGAGTTGCTGTTAATGTTGCTAATACCTTTGGTGCTGAGTTTATTGTTAAAAACTAGCTTTGCTGCTGAGCTTTTTGTATAAAAACTAGTTTTGCTGTTGATGTTGTTAATAACTTTGGTGCTGAGTTTATTGTTAAAAACTAGCTTTGCTGTTGAGTTTATTGTTAAAAACTAGCTTTTCTGTTGAGTTTATTGTTCAAACCTAGTTTTGGTGCTGAGTTTATTGTTAAAAACTAGCTTTGGTACTGACTTTATTGTATAAAAACTAGCTTCAGTGCTGACTTTATTGTATAAGAACTAGCTTCGATGCTGACTTTATTGTTAACAACTAGTTGTGGTGCTGATGTTGTTAATAACTACTGAAACAAGTGCTGATTATTCCAACTGTCTTTGCTACAAAGGCATGTTCCCTTTGCTGTTTGCTGTCTTTATTGCAAAGTTCTATAAATATATGTTGTTGATAGAGTACTACATAATATGAGAAACAAAACATAACCTGTTGATGGATGAGAAATCATTGATGGTCTACCTTAATTTGCAAAATTTTCCAGTTTTACATAAAAAAATGGGAGGTGGAGAGAGGTTGAAGTGTGATGGTGTTGTAGCAACATCAGCGATGGAAATATGTTAAAAGTATGACAGTAGTTAAGATGTTAAGGTAGTAGTTATGGTATGATCTGGTGGTATGGATGGCAGTGCAATTATAATGATGAAGTTAATGGTGTCCTTGAGTGTTAGGGTGGTGGCAATGGTGATGTAGTGGCTGTAGTAGCTTGCTGGTAGTAGGGTGATGATGTTGTTTTGTCATGGGAGTAAAGGTGGTTGTGGTTGTTTATATCAATGCTGTAGATTAGATGAATTGTTCTCAGCTCATGGTTTTATTTTTTAATAAATGTTATTTACTGTGAGTTTATTTATGAGTTGAAACTGTAACTGTACAGTGCTTTCTTGTGGCTTAAAAAATCTCTCTCATTCAATTAAAAAGAAAAAAGGCCAATAAAGGCTGGAAGTGTTGGCTACTGCTTATAAGAATATCCAAAAGACTTTGGGCTATTCAACTAGAGGACTAATTCTGTTCATGGGCACAATGAAAAAGTCCAACAGAGTCCACAAGTGGGGATATCAATAAATTAAAGGATTTGCACCCTAAGTCCTGAAGAATGGTAGAAGACTGGGTGGTCCTTATTCCTCAATTGCTATAAAGGACTGGATCAAAATAGTTTACAGCAACACCTATCGAGGATTGCAGGAGGCAAGTTCAAACAGAAAGTCTAGGGACACATTTCCTGCATTGCTCCCTTCAATCAAGCACCTCCCTTTGTTCGTTTCCTTTTCGTTTGTTTCAATAAATATATCGATCAATTCCGATTCTTTCTTTTTCTATTGATTCTTTTCCGATCTAGATGTATGGATCCATGGGTCTATGTGTCTATATAGATCTTGTTCATGGATTAACGAAAATGTGCAAAAGCTCTATTTGCCTCTGCCATTCTATGAGTCTTTTCCTTTTTACGTATGGCATCGCCACTCCCTTTAGCAGCATCCACTAATTCAGAACTTAACTTGAAAGCCATATTTCAACCCGGGCGTTTTCGAGATGCCCCTAATAACCAATGAATGACAAGTGCTTTTCCTTGTGCGAATCCTATTTCAATGGAAACTTGATGAGTGGATCCGCCTACACGTCTTGCTTTTACTGCTATGTCGGGAGTTACTCCACGTATTGCTTGACGTAAAACAGATAGTGGATTTGTTTCTGTCTTTTGTTGAATCTTTTTCATAGCTTGATAGATAATTTGATAAGCCAATGATTTTTTTCTGTGTTTCAGAATACGGTTAACCAACGAGTTTAATTACAATTCAATTAAGAGAACGAGCGGTAATTACTGGATTACAAAGAATCCATTGCTGGGAATTCAAATTTGATCTCTTTCCATACTTCACAAGCAGCAGCTAGCTCAGGACTCCATTTAGCAGCCTCACGAATAATTTCATTACCCTCACAAGCAAGATCACGTCCCTCATTACAAGCTTGTACACATGCTTCTAGAGCTACTCGATTAGCTACAGCACCAGTGGGGTTTCTGTACAGATGATCATGTGATCAAATTTCTTGCTTATAGGGAAAAAAAAACCTTTTTGTCTAAGAGTTTTCATGCTTAATTCAAAGGGAAGTGTTCTACAACAACTTCCTTTTTCTTCCTAGCTACTCGTACTTATCTGAGCATACATGCATATATATATATATATATATATATATATATATATATATATATATATATATATATATATATATATTTGGTCTAAAATACAACATTCTATTACCTACGGTATATACGCAAGAAGTGACCTTCTCAACTTTGATGAAGTGTCGTCCCATTGTAATTTATCTCTCTACATATGTGTACAACTATATATATGTAACTAATGTCAGTATCTATATGTGAAATTATTTATTTGCCCATACTTTCTTCTAAATTCCACTTTATATTGGGCAGTATCTATGATAACATTTATGATAAAATTTATAGAGTTTCTATCAACGCAAAAACTAAGAAGGTATTGTATGACTTTCGTCTTCAGTCAAATTTTTTTGGGTAAGAAGAGTGAAGTTAAAAGCTAAAAGGACACCGAATTTGTTGGACTATAAGGTGGCAATATTAGGCAACTCAGAGAGAGTAATCATACACTTTGACCCAATGCAACTCCAAATTGACAAAGGTATATGGATTTCGTCTTTCTTTTCATTTCATTGTCTCCCAAAAAGGCCTTATTGTCATAAAAAAAGTCCTATTGACCCAAATGTTTTCACTTAGTTATTAAACTTATTACAATCACTCTGGTTATAATTGGAATCTGGACTTTGGATGGGTGCAACAAAACAATGATAAGCGAGATACACTATTGTTAGGCAAACTAAGTAAAGAATCTTTTATTAAAGTGAAAGAAAAGAACAAGTTATAAGTGTAATAATAAAGGCTGGAGGAGAAACGATAGCAATAACCAGTAAAGTCGAAGAAGATGATTAGTTTGCCATATTCAGTTTTGTCATGGGATTATGGCCAAGGAGGGAACCATTTCCTCAATGTGGGTAATCTCGCAGGAGGATTCTCCCGCGAAAATTACACACTTTGAGGGAATGGACCTGAATGGTTTGTACCCAAACAGATTCTTTTTTTTAGCAGAGAGTGGGCTTTAAAAGGGAGAGAAGGAAAGAAAACCTATTGGTGCATGTTTGTCATTCTACTCTTTCTCGCTCTTTTTCTAACTCTCTGTTTCTTTTTTATCTGTCTTACCATTTCAATCTTTCCTCTTTCTTTCTTTTGCATTTTCTTGTGCGATGTGGTGGTGATCACTCTTGTGGTGATTGGTACTATTCCGATCCCCCTCTTTACTATGCACGGCAAAGGCCCTTTATATACTGTTTGCCACGACTATTTTTTACCATTTTACCCATTATCAACCTTTGTCTAGTTTGGGTGTCCTTGCTGACCACCACTGGTTTGTCAGCTGCCCAACCACCACCACTTACTTGTACTGGCAATGCCACTCCCCATTACGAGACAAAGATGGTTATTTTGTTTGTTTGCTTATCGTGGCATTCTAATCTGCCACGGTGTGGATGTTCTCTCTTCTTATCCCTTATGGCATGCACTTAGTGGTTCTAGCTCATCCTCCCACTTTTGAGTGATATATCATCCTAGCAGGACATTTTCCCCAAAAGAGCTTGAATGAGAACCCTAGAATAGGCTTCCCTTTCTCTCCATCGCCAGACCATATCCTCTTTTACCTATGACCCATGACTCACCACTCCTGTATTGGCTGGGTACAGGCTAGTAGTGTCTGGGTCTTGCGCGTGCTCCCCTTCCTGTGTATATCCAAAGACTTGTTCGCTGCTCATGTGTTTGTCGTGGTCTGGGGCTCGTCTATGCACTATGCCGCCCATCCTTGACCTCTTATGGCGTAAACTGTCTTTTGGTCTTTCATTCTTTATTGGTCTACTTCTTTTCAAGGGTTGAGCTTTGCTTAGATTTTCTTCCTTTTAGTCCATTCCTTGTTCCACCCGTAGTCTTGTTGCCATTCCTGTCATACCACTCTGCTATTCTTGCCACGGTGTTATTTGACTAGTGTTCGCTGGGCCTTTTTAGGCCTGCTACTCATCCTTCTTTCAATGACTTCGTATGGTCATTCATTTTGCTTTTGAGCTTTTTTCTCATCCTGTTTGCTTATGGGCTCTTTTTGTCCCGTTTCTTTCTCTTTGGGCATCCTTGGCCCATTTGTTTTCCTTGGGCATCCTCGGTCCATTTCCTGATTTTACATTCTCATGGCCACTTTGCTAACTCTTTTCGGCTTCCTTGACCCAATTGCTCTATCCTTCATCATTAGAGTTCATGGGCTTTCCATCAACCCCTTTCTTTTTTATTTCATCACTTTGGGTTAATTGTGGCCCATTCTTGCTTTTCTTTATTAAATAATGCCCATGGGTTTACTACTTCCTCTTTTAGTCTCCTTTGGGCCCATTTGCTTTTCTCAAGACCCATTTATTTATTTTATGAGCCTATGATCCATTATTCCTGTCATTAATGGTTCTTTCCTATCAACCCACCATCTCTCTTTTTTGCCCATATTGTTGGGCTTCTTCCTACTACTAGGCTTTTCAAAAAATGGGCATCAACAATTGTATACATGAGCAAGCTACAAGGTACTTTGTCATCTTCATGTTTTACAAGAAAATCATTAATTATCTAAACCTTCTTCTCTATTTTTACATCCCACAACATCAAAATTTGTATCTTTTCACAACACGCCTTATATGTATAGCTTGACAGAGTTTTTGAATTAAAAGTATAGAGAAGGAAAACAACAGTCTTGTTACAAACACCCATTAAGAACCAAGGTGAAAGTGCATTTCAAGCTTGGATTTGCAGCAAGCCAGTGGGTTTTTGGTGGTGAAGTGGAACCTTCTTCCCCTGGCTTTGGCGACGATGAAAGCCCTGGCTGTTGCTGGGGTAAGGAGGATTATTGACAGGAATGGACAAGATCCAACGGAAACTGAAGCCCAGCCTTCAATCATCATTTGTGTCAATGGAGACGAGGAAAGAAAAGCAAAGGAAAACGTTGTCGCTGGTATTGGTGCCTCAGTTCCTACTGAATTTCGGAAAGAGAAGAAGTTTTAGTGGGACATAGGGAAAAAAAAAAGTGGTCAGACGCTTCAAGCAATTGTCTTCTCTTCTGATGTGTAATAAATGTAAAACTGTACTGCTGTCAGCTTTTTTTAAAAAAACATACACACATACCAAACCCACAACTTATATTTCAAACATCAAAATATGTTATTTGAAACACAATATCAAATAGGGCTGTCCAAATTCATCTGCACACCCAACCCACCTGAAGAACCGACCAAATCCAACCCGAACCGGCCCACCTGACTACTCTGGTGGGTCAGCAGCAGGTCTTCACCAACAGAAACTGATTCCGGTGGGTCAGGTTTCGGTTTTCCTCACTTAAAACCCGAAAAAACTGAACCAACTGAGGATTTCCATATTCCAGCCAAAATTTCCAAATCTCGGCCAAAATTTCCAGATTCCGGCGAAAAAACCCAGCTTCTGGTGATATTTCCCTTAGACCCGGTGAGATTTTTAACGGATCTGGTGAAATTTCATCAAATTCAGTGAGATTTTCGCCAAATCTTGCGAAATCTCACCAGATTTAAGGGAAATATCACTAGAATCTAAAAAATTTCACTAGAATTTGGGTTTCGTTGCTAGATCTGTGTTTTTTTCATCGTTTTCTTGTCGTCTTCTCAAATCTGTGACTTCGACCAACCCGCCCGCCACCTGTTGGTGGTCTAAACCACCCGACCTGATTACTCTAACGGGTCGGTGGCGAGTGCATTTCTTTCTCACCCGATTACGGCGGGTCAGTTTTGGGTTGGGCACAAACCTGACCCGTGGACAACCCTAATATCAAACACATTTTTCCCTTTATAAATACTATAAATATGTATTTTTCACAACACTTTTTAAACCACATCATTTTAATCAATGTTACTCAAACTTTTCTACCAAAAGGGGCCGTAGTGTTTAAAAAAATAATATTATGGTGTGTTTGGATATCGCTTATTTTGCTGAAATTGAAAAATTATTGCTGAAAGTACTGTAAATAAAGGTAAAATTTAGTTGAAATAGTACAGTGAGGCTCATAAATTTAGTTGAATTTTTTCCATTTTGGTCTCTACATTTTATTTTTATCATTATTAGTCCCTAAACCAATTAGCATGTCTCATTTTAGTCTTTTCCATCAGCCAACTAGCGGAAAAGGTTGACATGGCTGACGAAGCGAATAAAAAAATAAAATAAAATGCCACATCAACATCTAATTTTTTTAAAATAATTTATCTATTTTAACTAAATAAAAAAAGAAAAAACAGAATTAAAAACAATAAATACATCAATTTAGATCTAATTCATCCTGAACAAGAACACATTAAACATTAACACAAGAACTTAAGAACACAAACCCAGAACCAAACACAAACTCAAATTTAAAAACACAAAGAACACATCAACAAACATTAACTATTTACTCTCAAAACACTAACTTGTTGTTCATTCCAAAAGTCTCAGACTCACAACCATATGCATTTAGAGAAACACGACAACCTCTTCATCCTAACACTCATCGGCAACGATCACGAGCACCGTTTCGGCCCACACCTCATCGACTCTTTCCTTTCCGCTCTCTCCCAAGTCAACACCCAATCCATCAATGGCAGTTCCGCTCTCATCATCGTCACTCGCAACAAGTTCTTTTGCAACGGCGAACTCGTCCTCGCTCTCGTTGCAGGTGATGGGTAGATCTAGGTTTTTTGGGTTTGGATCGGCTAGGTCCATTGATGTGAAACCCATAGACCAAGCCCAGAAAGGACTCACTGTCGTTCGTGGCTATCGTGGTCAACAATGAAGGATTAAAGCTTGAGGAGCTTCGGCCTGGGTTCCTTGTAATGAAACAGAGGTAGAGATCAGAGGTGGTGGATCTAGTGGGTTTGGAGGTTTCAGATCGGTGGGTTTGGAGGTTTTGGATCTGTGGGTTTGGAGGTTTAGTATTTTTGTGTTTGGGGGTTAACAATTTTGGATTTGAGTATTGTGTTTGATGCTTTGGTAGTGTGGAGGTTTGATTTTTCGGATTTGTTCTTGTTAAATTTTTGTTGATATGGATCCAATGCTAATTTTTTGAGTTTTAAATTTTTTGGGTTTGTCTTCTTGTTCAAATGTTTAATGTGTTCGTGTTTAATTTCTTGTTCATGTTTAAGATGATGCGGATTTGATTTTTCCATGTTTGATTTTTGGGTTTGTGTGATGTTTTTGGGTTTGTGCTCTTATGTGTTCTTGATGGGTTTGTGTATGATTTTCTGAATTTGACTTCTCTGTTTTTTCTCATTCTCAGTGTTTTAAGTTTGTGTTTGGTTCTGGGCTTGTGTTCTTACTTTCTTGGTTTCATGTTTAACGTGTTCTTGTTCAGGATGAATTAGATCTAAATTGATGTATTTTATTATTTTTAATTCTATTTTTTTTTTAGTTAAATTGATAAATTATTTTAAAAAAAAATTAGATACTGATGTGGCATTTTATATTATTTTTTTATTCGTTCAGTCAGCCACGTCAATCTTTGTTGGTAGTTGACTGACAAAAATGATTAAAATGAGACGCAATAATTGGTTTAGGAACTAAAAATAATAAATATAAAATATAAAAACTAAAATAAAAAAAAGGTTAAAATATAGGAACAAAAAAGAAAAAGAAAAAAAGAAGGCATTTACGCCAGAAATAAATAAATAGAGGAAACACGCCCTAGGGTTTCCCCAACCAAGCAGAAAATCCAGTTTTTAAAAGCCCCCACCGCCATGCCTCTCATTAGCGTTCTCTCTCGTTTTCCCTTCTCTTGCTCCTCCTTTTGGTCTCATAAACAAACTCTAACCCCTGTTCTCCGTAACCTCAGAAAATAGCACTTCTGAAGCTAAAATGCTCGCTATATGTGCTTTGTCTAAACCTCTTTTTCACATCAGTATATCGCTATATGTATCTGTCCTAGCTAGGTTGAACAATAAGAATGGAGGTATATATATTATGCCATCTTTGTCTTTCTTTTTAAGGTTAATATTTTCGCCTATGAATAATTGTTTTTACGACTTGTAGATTTATTTTTCGTTTTTATTTTATTTGAATTTTATTTCCCTGATTTGGGCATCAGTGATGAGTAGATTCCATTGTTATCCTTGCACTTTGATTGCTTGTGAAGAAAATTATGGGGAAATTTCTATCTGAGATGCATAACAAAAAAAAAAAAAGGATTTTTGATTTGTTTTTGGCTATATACTTATATTTGAATTCTTATTTCTGTTTTTATGGGTTTTGCATATTTTGCTTAACCTGAATGGATCACTGATGTTAGTAAAAAACTGCGTTATCTTTCTGCAATTTCCGTAGAGGGGTTGAAGATAATTATAATTTACCTGAGATCCTCTGTGCATTTCTTAATCATTTTTTTTTTCACATTTCAATGCATTCATTGTGGCTATAGACTTGCTATTGTTTAAATTTGTATCATACTTGCCTTAAATTTTGTCGCTCCTATGTTTGTTTGTGATAGTATTTTCTATTGAGTTGCAAGTTAGGGAGTGGGCAATTTTCTTATCCTTTGGCATTGTAGTTGTTGTAAGTTTAATCAATTCTGCCAAAGCATCTGAGTATTTTTCTGGGGTGTGTTTAGAACTTGTTAAAGAACCCCATCTCTGTTTAATTGATGCATTGTTTAATAATACATTTAGCGAATGTCAAATCTCTGTTGATTTAAGTTTCATCCATCTCTCTTCTTCTCTCAAAATTTCATGCAGTGCATTATTGTTCAAACAGTTAGCCTTTGTAATTATCACTCTATGGTTGCACTTTTACTAGCAGCACAAGCAAGAAAGCATCTTGGCTGATTAATTAGAAAGTAGTTAGAACAAACTGTAAAGTCTAAAGTGGTACCTGAGCCTGCTATCATAAATATCAGCTCCTATGCATTTGTGAAGGGGTCTTTTGATTGTTTTTTTTTCTTTTTCTAAACCTCTCAGTTTTACACTGAGTTTCCATTAGTTATCTTGAAGTGTTGTTTCTCTTTATTCTTTATTTAAAGCAACTCAATCCCAACCCATTTCCTTTCAAAGTTTGCCTTTGCTATTGACTCCACCATATCACAAGACATTCATGACATATTAACATTTATCTGTCTTCAGCTCAAGTACTAGTAGTTACTGATTACTACTAGGCTGCAGCAAATATGTCTAATTTTTTATATATATAAAGTCACAAATTAAGTTTCTATCTCAACCTTATTGTGGTGGTTGCGAGACTGAATTTCTGTGTATGCACTCTGCATTATATCTCTACATTTTATATGAAACGAGTTGAAGTTAGATTTTAATGAAGTCGATCACAAACTTGAGTGTTAACTGTTAAGTCATTTTTATCACCAATCTTCTCCTTAGAAGATGAAAGGAAGACCTGGAGATGGATCTCCAAGATTTGTGATAAAAATGTAAAAAGAAATATTTGAATAATTTCTTCCATATAAAATGAAAGACTTATTGGGGAAATGTCCAGTGTTGTACTTTCTAGGCTGACTTAATTGGGTTGGATCTATATCCCTCAAATATGTGAAAAGGGATGAAGCCCATCATATATTGGCCTGATATCTTGCACTTTCTCTAACCCTTATTTGGTTGTAACTAATGTTAGTACTTAAGTAGGATTGCGTGATACATAAATACATAATCAGCTGAAGAATCATTTTCGGCAGATTCAATTGATGGTTTGGCTTTTGGAAAGAAGCTTCTCCACTTACCAACACCCCCCCCCCCCCCCACCCCCCAAAAAAGAAGAGGGTGAGGATTGATCCATACCAGAGACTTACCTTTGTATTATGAATATTTTTCTCATTTATAATCTTTCGCAAGACGTTTGTTAAATTGATGTTTTTTCAAGCACATCTATTGGCACAAATGTACCATCATTGGATCAATGATGTTTAGAAACTGCGTTATCTATCTGTAATTTCCTAAATGGAATTGAAGATAATAATAACATTCTGAGATCCAGTGATTTTAAAATAATATTATTGTCATTGCTATTTTCTTCTACAAATTCTTTTTCCCCTGTTTGATTTGTTTTTAAAGAGTTTTACAGGTCCCTGTTATATTCTTGTATTTTGCAAATGTCAGTATATCATAATCTAGAACCATATCAGTTGGAGCAGTTTGTATTAGAATCAATATTACTTTTATCGCATTTACAGATATGGTTACCTGGTGTACTTATTAGGTTTTCCAAACAATTTTGTTGGTAAAGCTTCACTTATTTCTGCCAATGTGTTCTGGTGTAAAGATGGGGTTGACTGCACTGTAATTCTGTAAACACTATCTCACTCTCTCTCTCTCTTCACATCCCTGAGTTTGAACTTGGAAGAGAGTCCCATCCAAAGAAAGATTAGTGAGTTAGAAGAAAAGTTTGTTAGTTGAAATGCTGCAACTGTCAAGTGCTAACCCGTAAAGTGTTCGTTTTTTAGTAGTGCAAACCTCTATAAGATATAAATGGAAATTGCGCCGTTCAAGTTTCTTGACTAGTGTTTATTAAGTACATTATCTTATTCTGATTCATTTCTCTACACCAACTACTTTTGCTTGCAACAACCTGTTATTTTTGGACCACCAGGAAAGAAGAATTGGTTCTCGTTAACTATATTTCTTATTTGTATCCTACACATGGCCACGGCATTCCGTACCTGAGCTTTACATGTGCCATTATAAAAAAGACTTGACTCTGGAACAATGTTAGAGTGTAACTAAGGCCATTGGTGTCACGTGAACTTTACAATTAAAATACGTATAAAGCTCATCTTTGATTGTGTATGGGCATGGCTTCATGTTTTTGAAGCACCATGTGCTCGTTCTGATACTGGTTTTCCAGGCTGTATTTTTCATCTGAGCTTTTGTATCTTGAGTTTTACTCAACATGTGCTTCTTCACATGCTGCAGCATTGTTATCAATTTGGTATGTGCACCTGCAGATTCTGCACATGCTAGCTTTTTGTAATTGATGTATAATACTAGTAATATATATATGTAAGTTAAGTGGGGCCTTTGTTCTTTTTTTACATGCTAGCTTCTTGTTTGTCCTTTAATATGAACTTTTATTTAATTTACGAGAATCCTGAAAAATCTAAATCTTCGTGGTTAGATGGACGATAAAGTGTGTAATGGTTGTTCAAAATGAATCAATACAATAACATGAATCTGTAACTACAAACTGAACAGATGTACTCAAAAAATTATACAAATTCCCCTATGAACTTGGCTTGTCAAAGCCAGGCAAAAGGTCCATAAAGGTTCTCATACAAGAACTAGCAGTTCGACCTAACATTACTCGTTTATAATTTAAGAGGGATAATGGTTTCATCACAAAAAAAGGGGGGGGGGGGGGAGAGGGATGATGGATGTGGAATGATTGGTCAAGTCAGAGCACTGGTATGGATTTGAAAATTTTTAATATGAAAATTGTGAAATGCATTTTAAATAGAGTTTTTATTTTTACTTCTTTAAAAGATTTTAAAATGATTTTTTTTGGGTAAAAAAATATAAAATGATTTAAAACTTATGAATGACGCCTCATATCATTATTATTACTACTATTTACCACTTGTTTAATATACAATGAGCTTCTTTTTGGTGTAGATTAGGTTGTCTATGGGTTGGGGTTAACGTGGTAATCGACCTAGTAGTGCCCGGTCTAAAATTAGCCCAACTTGTTGACAATGGTGGGTACACGGATCACAACCACCACGATGTGGAAGTTCCAACAATTGGATTGATCAAAATTACCTCAAAATAGGTGGAGTCATTGCATTATGGTAGGGTTGACATGTCTGATGGAGACTCGCTAGCTCTAGTCTTAGATTTTGCCAAATTTGGTGGACAACTTGCTAGATAGCCTAGATCTATGAAAAACAGCAAGTCAGCAACACACAACAAATAACGGTTGCTCAATGTGAAGGGAGAAGATGGAAAATAACAAGGATTTTATTAAGATGTGCCCTAACTCCTAAGGGTACACAATAGTATACTATTTTTTAAAAAAAATTTATCAAGAATTAAAAAAGTTTTAGAACTTTTTCAATTTTCCATAAAATATTTTCAAAAATAGATGCCTTAATGTATGCCCATAGGACACACATTAACCGAATCCAAATAACAATACTTTCAAATGGGTTTGTCTGAGTTGAATTTCTGATGGGGAAATCCATCACTCTACCTAAGATTATTGAGTTTGCGTAAGATAGATCTGTTATGGAACAAAATAGTGATTGAATTGGATGATGTTTAATCAGGTCCTAGTATATACAGTGTTCAATCCAAGATCTTTGAATTACATATTTTATTACTAGGGTTATGATTGGTTATGGAAGAGTGGGATGATAAAAAATGTTGAAACTTGAAAGGATAGAAAGTGGGAGGATAAAACTATGTGCATTTTCCACCATGTGAGTTTGGTAAAGCAGATGGAGAAGTAGAAGGATAAATAGTAAATTTCTATTATACCCTTATTATTAAGCCCCTGTTTGGTTAGGGTGATTTGAGGGGGAATAGAAAATGAGGAGGATAAAATATAGGGATTTTAGGTAAGAATGTTGTTTGGTCGAGGGAAAAGAGGATGAGATTTTGGTGGGGCCTAAGCCCTTGTTTGGGAGGAGGTAATGGAATGAAATAGAAATGTATGAAAAGAATCATTTTAGAATATTTATCAATTCCCTTATTTGAGAGTTTAAGTGAGAGAGAATGGATAGGAAGGACCTTCATTCCTCTTTATTCTCCTAAAATCTCAAATTTTCATTCCCCCCGAAATTAAAAGAAATGAGAGAGAATGAAATTAGATATAATGAATTTTTTAATAAAACTCTCAGAATATCCTTATATATTCAACCATTTATTTTAAAATAACGGTCTAATAGTAGTATTATCATAAAATGATTCCATTCCATTCCCTTTATGTTGCTCCTAAACAAGATTACTTATATTCCATTCATTTTCATTTTATTCTATTCTTTTATTTTAAGTCATCCAATCAAGGTTACTTAATTTCATTCCATTCTTTTACTTTGCTTAAATGCATTCCATTCATTTCCATTCTCTTATGATCATTCTATTCCATTCCCTTATGAACTCTCAAATGAAGCCTGAATGTTTGTTCCTTGGGCCTACAAAAAAAAAATGCCATCCCCCCCTTTGTCTTCCCTCCATTGTGTGTGTGCTATTATTGTTGTTATGTGTTTTTTTCCCCTTATTATGTAATAGAGACACAAGAGTAAATTTATATAAATTACATTATTTATTCTCTATTTTTTTTAATAAAAAAAAGTTTTTTATCCATCCACTTTCCCATCCTCTTAACCAAACACATGAGGGAAAACTAATTTTTTTTTTTATCTCATTGCTTTTCTATGCTCTCACAATTTTTCCTTTCACCCATTTTTTCACTTCCAATCAAGCAAAACATTATATAAAAATGAAAAAGTGGAGGGTTTTTTTTTTTTTTTTGCATTTTTCTTTGCAATGCTATTTTACTTTCTCTTTTCCCCCTTATTTCGGAGAGAGAAAAAATGGTGAATCTGGGTGAAAATTATACCCAACTCATTTTTTTTCCCCCTTTTTTTATTCTAACCAAATAATGACAAATCACAATTTTCTCTCACTTTTCTTTTCCCTATCTTCCATGCTCTTACTTTTCACCATAACCAAATATAATGCAAATGAACTCTTGAAACTCCTTTTTAGCTAGAGGTACCAAAGGTTACATGATTAGGTGTTCATAGTCACATTACAACAATGTTATATTTTGTTTATGAGTAATGTTGGAAACATAACAAAAGTTCATAACTATTAAAAAAAAAAATACAGAGTAGCCTAACATCTCACACATAAGCTTGCCAGGGTAAGAAATTTATAATTTTTTAATACTAATTTAAAAATATTATTAAATTGTTATAAATTTTGTTTTAAATGGTAACATTATTATGAGTTGGCCCCACCCTCTTTTTTAATTTCAATAACAGTACTAGTTTCCTTTTTGACTAATGACTTTTTTTTTTTTAATTTTAAAATTTCAAATTTTCAATTGAGAGAAAAGAAAAAGACGCCAGCTCTGTATTACGAGGCTCCCTCTGTCCTTTTCCCCAACACAACAAAAAACATATTAATGAAACCCTATGTCCCATCTCCAACCAGCTGTCTTTCACAAAATTCAAATTTCAAAAATTGTTAGTAAAACTAAAACGTAAAAAAAAAAAAAAAAAAAAAAAACCATCCAGCTCAATCCGACCGTTACTTTCAACTCCGTTTAAGATTCCACGCAAATCATTTTCTTTTCTCACTCCCGCTTCTCATTCAAACCCAAAATTTTAAAAAATAAATAATAAATAAAAAAAAGAAAGAAAATAATTGAGCCGGTAGAGACGTAGACTACACTTTCTATAAAGACCCTTCTTCTCCGTCCCCACACTTCCATCCATTTCTCACAAAAAACACACTCTCTCTCTCTCTCTCACTCACTCTCTGCTTTTACTTTTATTGTTCTCTTGTTCGAGGAAAACTTTTTACCAAGAACTTGAATTCCAAAGAAAAAGAGAAAATGCGTGAGATTCTTCACATCCAAGGTGGGCAATGTGGGAACCAGATCGGAGCGAAGTTCTGGGAAGTGGTGTGTGCCGAACACGGCATAGATCCAACTGGGAAGTACCAGGGAGACTCAGATCTACAGCTCGAGAGAATCAACGTTTACTACAATGAAGCAAGCTGCGGTCGCTACGTTCCTCGTGCTGTTCTCATGGATCTGGAGCCTGGTACCATGGACAGCATCAGATCTGGTACCTACGGCCAGATCTTCAGGCCCGACAACTTCGTTTTCGGCCAATCTGGTGCTGGTAACAACTGGGCCAAAGGCCATTACACTGAAGGAGCTGAACTCATCGATTCGGTTCTCGATGTGGTTCGTAAAGAGGCTGAGAACTGTGATTGCTTGCAAGGTCTGGTTTTTTGCTTCTCTGTGTTTTTTTTTTTTTTTTAAGAATATACAGTTTTGTTTTTTGTGTTTGGTTTGTGATTTTGGGTTGTGGGTTTTGCAGGGTTTCAAGTGTGTCACTCACTAGGAGGAGGAACTGGGTCTGGAATGGGTACCCTTTTGATCTCAAAGATTAGAGAGGAATACCCAGATCGGATGATGCTTACTTTCTCGGTTTTTCCATCTCCAAAAGTGTCAGACACTGTTGTTGAGCCTTACAATGCAACCTTGTCTGTTCACCAACTCGTTGAGAACGCTGATGAGTGTATGGTTCTTGATAATGAAGCTCTTTACGACATTTGCTTCCGCACACTCAAGCTCACTACCCCAAGCTGTAAGATCTGATACCCCCCCAATTGCTAATTACCATTTGCTAATCAAAGATCTCTTTTCCTTTATGTGGGTTTTGTGTTTGTGTGTGAAACTGGTATTATGATGTCTACATTTGAAATGGATCAATTTGATAGTTTAGATTGAATATTACAAACCTAATGGTAGATTTAGTGTCTCATTTAAAATGTTGAATCTAAGAAATACAATATTAATGGTGGAATGGACTCTTTACATTTCAAGTGAAATGGATATGCTTCCTTTTTGTGTGACGGTTAAGTGATTAAATTCACTAATTTTTATCAGTGTAAGATTTTGGGATCAATTTGTAGTTCAACTTGTTACTTGAATAGGTGGTTCTGAGTTTGAATCACGCTTCTACTCTACTAGATCCTACTTATTAAGGAACATCCCACTTTAAAAAGTTTAAGATTTCATTGGTTGATTTAAGCTTCTGGGATGGTTAGTAATTTAATATGAATTAGGTTACTGAGTGTGATTTTTTTGGGTTGGTGCAGTTGGAGATCTGAACCATTTGATATCCGCAACAATGTCTGGAGTGACATGCTGTTTGAGATTCCCTGGGCAGCTTAACTCAGACCTTAGAAAGCTTGCTGTGAATTTAATCCCCTTCCCCAGGCTCCACTTTTTTATGGTGGGTTTTGCTCCTCTAACCTCCAGAGGTTCCCAGCAGTACAGAGCACTTACTGTCCCAGAGCTCACCCAGCAAATGTGGGATGCAAAGAACATGATGTGTGCTGCTGACCCACGACATGGCCGCTATCTCACTGCCTCAGCCATGTTCCGTGGCAAAATGAGCACCAAGGAGGTGGATGAGCAAATGATCAATGTGCAGAACAAGAACTCCTCTTACTTTGTGGAGTGGATTCCCAACAATGTTAAATCCACTGTCTGTGATATCCCACCAACGGGCTTGAAAATGGCCTCCACTTTTATTGGTAACTCAACCTCTATCCAGGAAATGTTCCGTCGTGTGAGCGAGCAGTTCACTGCTATGTTCAGGAGAAAGGCTTTCTTGCATTGGTATACAGGGGAAGGTATGGATGAGATGGAATTCACTGAGGCTGAGAGTAACATGAACGATCTGGTTTCTGAGTATCAGCAATACCAGGATGCCACTGCTGATGAGGATGAGTACGAGGAGGAGGAAGAGGAGGAAGTTGATGGCATGTAATGTGATGTTGGTGTACTTGGTATTGAATTGATGTATGGAGTTTTTCATTGTGGGAGAGTATTGAATGAATGCATAAATGCCTGCACTCCTGTTTGCCTGTCTCTCGCAAAAAGTAGTGTGGATTGTTCCTTTTCCAGTAGCTGTAGGTTAATCATTTTAGCATTACTCAATCTCAAGTTTGTTTCTGGTTTGTTATGTACTTGGGGAGTAGGGAACAAGGACCCATTATATATGTTTATATGAGATTTTAAGTTGAGGGCTCATTTTCTTATGCCAATGTTTAAATCTGCTTTTTTGGTTCTCCGCTGATTTCTATCATGATACATGGCATATTGCTCTAATTATTGCTGCATATGTTTTTGCATACTATGTACATGGAGGAAAAAACGTCAAGTTTTTGATAACCAAGTCGAGTTAATCATTGCTAATGCCTAAAAATTATAGATGTTAAGGGAAATTCTGTTACGTTTGAAGTAGACAAGTTCGTAATAACTTCAATAAAAAGTTAGTAAGTTAGCTTCAATAATTTTTGGCCATTGCAGTAAGCCAAAACCTGCAATGGATGTCACAGCTACTTGTACTATTTCAATTTTGCTAAACAAGATTTTTACTTGCAGTGTCTCCTGGCTCTTGTACCTACGCTAAAATGCGATAGTGAAAACTAGTAAATTAATGAGGAAGAAGCGCCTCCTGGCTCTTGCAGTGCCTCCTGGCTCTTGCAGTGCCTCTTGGCTCTTCAATCCACAACCACCAAACCTACAACCTAAAACAATCACCATGGCACCTCTACCACAGCCTTGGCCCACATCTATATCAAACATAAAGCTATATGAGCATAAACCCAGATCAGAACACCTAAATTTCACCAACGCCAAAAAAACACCAACAGGAAACTCACGAGCCCACAAAACTTAGCAACCCAAAACACCAATGCTCCACGCCGTTGCTGATCTCTACACTTTTTTTTTTTGAGAGTTTAAGTCACGAGAAGAAAGAGCAAATAGAGAAAAAAGAGAAAAGAGAAAGAAATGCCTTTTTGGTACCTACATTTTGTCCTTATTCCCATTTTAGTCCATACTTTTAATTTTACTACATTTAGTTCCTAAAATCAAAAAGTGATATCATTTTGGTCCTTACATTTTTACTACATTATGAACACCTCCTCAGAGCTGGCCACTACCTTGCTGGCTATTTGGCCTCCACTACACCTCGGCATGCCTAGTGTTTTCTCTCTTCGATAATCCATCCCATGACAAATTCTTATCCGTTTGATTCTGCTGTGAATCTTTCTCTCTTTTCAACGGGTAAAGCTTTGGGTCTCTCTCTACCTATTTTTCTGGCATGCATCAAGTAGTCTCAGTCATTTACTACCTATTTTGGGTAAAGATGCCTTCACAGCCGTGCACCTCCCAAAAGAAGCCTTGACTCGATACTGAAAATAGGCATTTTTCCCCCTCGACCAAACCACACCCTCTGTAAGTCTCTTGAAAGTGAGCCGACCTCCCTTACATTGGTTGAGTACAAGTTGATGGCGCTACGGCCATAGTGTGGTTGTCTTATTACTTCATCTTTTTTTTTTCTTCCTCTCCCATGCTATTTCTACTGCTACTACTTAGCTTTTTCTTGTTCCGCTCCTCTATTAAGTCTGAATCTCTTTCATCGTTGTCCCTTATGAAAAACAGTATGGACTTACTAGGCTTGCTCCATTTTGCCTCTTCTTGGGTTAGTGGATTTTGCTGCTGCTGATTTTTGACAGGCTGACTTGTTGGACTTTCTTTCTTTCTTTCTTTTTCTTTCTTTGGGCCCAGTCCCTGTTTTCCCTGAAGGGGACCATCCTTCTATGGCAGGCCCTTTCATATGGCCTATGGGCCAACGTGTTCCACTCCCCATTCTTCAGGGGTATCCCTTCTGTTTGGGCTTTTATAGCTCATTGTTGCTGCCATTACTTTCTTTCTTTTTTGCTTGTTATTAGGCTTTTTTCTATCGTTGGGCTTCTTTTATAAAAAATGGGCATCAGCAAAAATTATTAGGGATTTCTATGTGAATTAGAGATTGATTTTAAGATTTAATCTCATCCTTTTTTTTTAATTAAAAAATGTTTGATTTTTTTTTTAAAATATGGGCCTTCATACCTGCTAAACCTGTTTTAGATTAATCTTCTCTCTCTCTCTCTCTCTCTCTCTCTCTCTCTCTCTCTCTTTTTTAAAAAAAAATTTAGAAAAAGCGTAGAGATTTAAAAAAGAAAAAAAAATGCAGGTTTTCAAGCCTGGAAAGCCTTACTCTTGATTATAATATGAAGCTGGGGTCTCAATTTTAAAAAATTGTTAATATTAATCCTAGAAATGAGCCTCTACACCTAAGAAGTCTTAATCCTATTTTAGAAAAATCTGAGTGGATGTCCTTTTTTAAAGGTGGAAAAATGTAGGTCATCATAGTCCCAATTTTGACGAATGTTAAATTTTTAGATTAATCCTAGAAATAGTTATATGCACCTAAGGAGCCCTAGTCCTATTTTTAGTAAAATCTAGTGGGTCGTGTTTTTATTTATTTATTATTTAAATTTATTATTATTGTGGGGTCTTGGGCTTCGGTCGAGAATGTGGGGCTTTGGCCAAGATCGTGAGTAATCCGAGTTCGAGGAGGAATATCTCCTCGAATAAGCTAAACACAGATCGGGTATAGATCCTAATGATCAAAGTGACCTTCCAAGAAGTTCTAATGACAGAAACGAGCATCATTAACGTACAATAGGGATAAGGACTTAAAAATATCTAAGGGAAAGCTGCTACACCGCATTGAATGCCCTGTAGCTAACTTTCTAACCACATTTACGTGGAAAAGACTCCTGAATAGTGCTACCTCGACAACCACAACTCACAGAAGGCCAAAAAGGGTGTCTGATGGGATAAGCACTCAAATGGTGGCTCAAAAGATCAACAAGTGTAGGATTTAGATCATCCAAAATGAACTATATAATGGAAGAGACCCTTCATGAAAAGGGGATGGAAAAAGGAGAAGAGAAAGCACTGTAGCAATCTCAACAAATCCTATAACCATTGTCATCCAATATATACTAGAACAGAGCTCCTTGGACTGTGCCGAGGACAAACTTTCTCGCACAAACCGGGTTCAATTCTTGTTGGCTCATCATCCAAAACCATATTAACTGTTATCCATACACTAAAACCTAGCTCTTTGACCCACTCTCTACAAATTTATTGTACTGGGTTCACTAGGCCAAAATCCCTTACATTTTGGGCTTGGTTTGAAAATCGTGTCCTTACAATTATTATTATTATTTATTTTTTGAAATAAAACAAGTGGATATGAATTTTGAATGTTGTAGACACACTATGAGATGCTAGTTAGTTGAACTACACCAATTTTGGCGTCTTGATTTTAATTTAACAAATCTTAAAGTTTCTAGCTTAATTCTATAAATAAGTTTTTGCCCTAGGGGAGCTTTGTCATTGTATTTTGAACAATTTGATTTGTTATCTTGAATGATTCTTTTATGTTAGATTTTTATTTCATAAGCATACGTGCTTACTAGTTGTTGGTATTCCATACTTGGTATTTTGTAGGATGTCTACTCATAGAGGTGGAGGCGGCCACAAGGGTTGGCGTCGTCCAACTCTAAAGGAGTTGGGCAAGGCACCCTATATTAAGGTTATTTCTCCTATTGATAAGGATGATGAGGTTATAAGTTTTGAGGAGTACACTCATCGGGTTGGTGAGGAGATTGGTGATGAGTCTGGAGGTGGTGTTGTTCTTGAGTGGCGCACCTGCCTCCGTATCAATGCCAAAGCTACTAGAACCTTAAGAGGAAGGAGAGTTTCTCGAAGAGGACTTCTTTCGGTGCATCTAGCAAGGGTAGCAAAATTAGGGTACCAATATCTGCCAATTGGTCCCAAAACTTCAAGGTTACCAAGCGGACTTTAAGTTCTTGACACTTCTCTTTTGAGGAACTTGGCTACACATTAGTCGATTCATGTTCGCCGTAGTGAGGTATTAGCATTTCCATTCATGTTGCATCATTTCTTACGTTCCCTAGCTTTTGCTATGGATGTATTTTGTGATATACTCTCATGCCTTGGATAATAATGGTCTTTCATTATGTAGGATCAACCAAGAACCACTTTTGGGTGGGGTGGGTGGATTGAATTTTATCGTAAGATGAGTGGTGCATTGCCTCAGTATCATGCTTTCTTGGTCAACCTTGGTTTTGGTCCTTTCTTGAGTATTTCTTTTATTGCTCTTAGACATAGCCTGGTTGGGGCTTGGTACGAGAGGTTCTTTTTAGAGATAGTCGCATTCCATCTTTGCACTTGTAAGGTGGCCCCCACTCCTCCCGATTGGAGTGTTATCCTTGGCATCTCGTTGGGGGTTGTCCAATTCCTACTGACCCTAATACTATAGAAGAGGCGATGATTCTCTTGGGTATCTCAAAGAGATTGTATTAAGACAATTGAAAGGGAGTTTAAAGTTGGATAAGCCATCAAGTGAGGCTATTCGTTGACAATTTTTATTGTACTTTCTTGGGGCTTGTTTCCTTGGGGATAATAAGACTTTCATCCCTTTACATTTGATCTCATTGGTCAAGGATATGTTTCTTAAGGATATTGATTGGGGGAGTTTGACTTTTTCCAACTACATCCGTTGATATGCTAGCTAAAGTACGAGTAACTTTATAAGCTTTTGGCGGTTCATAGTGTACTAGGTGTTTGAGCATTTTCCCACTATGAGGCCAAATAGGTGGGTTATAGAGGAGAACGACAACCAAATATTTCCCGAATCTCGGTGTTGGGACATTAAGCGTATTGAAAAGGTCACGATATGCACTTTGTCAGAGTAATGCATAGAAATTGATTGCCTTCGAGATGAACATATTGAGTTTCTACCATATGATGAGGAGTTGATGGGTATGAGTATCGTGGAGGGGGCTGTTACTCTTACATGGCTGTAGGTTTGGCTTTGCGGTTCCGACTCATGGGAGCTTTTTTTAGGAGAGAGGAGTGTTCAATAGCTTGGCGAGAGAGTAGTAGTTCCTTACGACCCTCCCCTCCGATCGAATTGTCTTTAGACGTGGCCGAGCCTAGTGGCCCATATGTAGGAGAAAGCATACCATGTTTCAGTATTACCAACTTAGCATCTGTTTTGGTGTGTCGTAACCAATAAATGATCAACACCTGTCTCGAATCAAATCAAAAAAACAAATTTATCCCTAAAAAATTTCAAACCACGCCACTTTCTCCCTCACATATTAAACTGAAATTCCAAAACCCATTTGTTTCTCTCTCAGTCTTTCAGGTGCTCCCTCGCCCTCTCCTTTTGCTCTCTCTCAAGTGCTCCTTCTCCTTTCTTTCTCTCAACCCTAAATTTTGCAGCCAAACATAGCCACTGCTAAGCATCCAATGAAATTGGAAGTTCTTTCTCTCAACTAGGATTTTGCTGTCAAACACAGCCACTGCCGAGCATCGCAGGTCCTCTGTCAATTTTTAGAACCGCTGCTTTCTCACTCAACAATTCTGACACCTAACGATGCAAATGGATATTATTTCTTTTTATCTGCTTCCTTTAATACCTATTCACATCTTCTTTTTCATTTTAGTTTTATTTTTTTGCAAGTACAGAATGGTTTTTTTTACTTATCAGTTATCACCCAAAAAAGAAAGGCAGAGGCACATTTGAGTGTGGAAAGGAGATATTTTTTTGTTTCTTTTTATTAATTTATTTGCATATACATATGGTTTTTCTTTTTACTTATCATCAAAATAAAATTTAAAAAAAGAAAAAGAAAAGAAAAGAAAAGACACATTTGAGTGTGAAAAAGAGATAAATGGGAACACGAACTTGAAACATGTTGTATATGTGATAGGCTAAATAGGAAGTTTAATTATTTTTTTATATATATCCTAACTTTTGTGAAACAAAGAGTTGAAGAAACATGGTATTGAAACTAATCTGTATCTCTTTCAATTTGGCATTGGTGCAAGGATGTGATGCTTCTATTCTATTGAAATTGCACAGTCATATGCGTGGACAGTATTTTTGGGCAACATATTTGACTTAGACAGTTGCTTTTTAGATGGGATATCTAACAATTTGGTTAGTTGATACCTTTTGTAACAACTCTTTTGAATACCTTTTGTAATTAATGAAGCTACAAAAACATGTTACGTTCTATATTTGCATTTTGAGTAACTTCTAGTTTAACACAAATTATATATGAAAATGATGAATATTTTTAAATGTGATGGTAAAGTTCATTTCTATAATTTCATCTTTGAATAAGACAATTGTGGATGAATATTTTGACATGTCCTCCCATTTGGACAATTTGCAAATAGCTGTGGAGATGGATTTAGAGTTTTCATTTTCTTTTGTTGAAATTAACCTTACAAAGGGCATTTGCAAATAGCTGGTGGCTTTTGCAACTAAAGAGCATTATTGTTGAAGACTGCTAGTTTCCAATACCCGACTTGGTCAATTGTCCATTGTCTTTTGTGACTTTGTGAAGAAGTGAATACTTATACATTGTTGAAGAATTGAACATTTTTAGAAAGTGGAAATGAATTGCAACTATTGTGAAAGGCATACTTCTAAATAGGTAGTCGTGCTATTTGCTTGTCAAGTTCAAACTCTCATTTTTATGTATAATATTCTTAGATGGATAATAGCCATTGAAGTTTACAATGATCTCAAATGTATGTAAATTTTTCTTTACTTATTGATATGAGCCCGATCTTTTAATATTGGTATAATGGAATGGAAGTTGCTGAACAAGTCCAACTTATTAATATGAGTTCAATCTTATAACATTGATAAAATGGAAATGAAAGTTGCTAAACAAGTTGGCCACACCATTCATAACTAACATTCACCTTTGATGAAGGCTTATATTTGTATCTTCTTCCTTTGCATTAAAAACATTCATCATTTGCGTAAATAAGTAGTATTTAACTAGAAGCTCAGCTACTAATACACAAAATCCATCATATTTTAGTAACTTCAGTAGTTACAACAATTTTCCAAAACAATTGCTACAAGATGAGTAATCAATTGTCTAAATTTTTAGCTATGCTATCTAAACAATTGTCCAAGTCAAATATGTTATCCAAAAATATTAGTCCAAACTGTTGTTGATAGGCCAAGAATGTATTGACCCATTGGGTAAATTAACCAATTAATTGGTGAAGTAAATTAATTAAGTCAATTTAACATGCAATACGCGTGGTAGCACAAAAAAATTACCAAATAACTAGATGCAACGGAAATTAAATTTGACAGAGATGATTTGTTTACAAATGGGGAAAACCACTGAAGCAAAACCCAATCGGGTGAATTTAAGGTCACCACTCTTGAGAATCCACTATTATCAAAACAAGCGGTTACAAGTAAAGGAGTCTCAGTACCTTATACCAACCTACAATTGAACCCTTATCCCAATACCCAGTTGGACTTGTAATGTAATGACAATCTCTCACTTCAATGCACGGCTCCTAGTACTTGACTAACCAATTGATGCGCGAATCCCAGTACGCAGCTTACACACCAACTTGAGAAGATGTTGGCTGTAAAGTTCTTTAGTTCATTTACACGATGAAGATCAAGAAACTCCTTGGTTACAAAACTCTATGGCGTACAAACGCGGCAGCTTCTTCAAGAGAAAGATGAACTAGGGCAAATTGTCTCCGGTCACAATTTGAGTGAATAATCACTTTGCATCAAGTTGCATCACCTTAGACGGCTCTTAAAATAATCTTTATATATGTCTAGGGTTGTGAGAAAAGAAACCTTACACAAATAGCTTGGATATACGTGAAAAACAGATCTAAAAATATGAATTTCGTAAATGTCGATAAATAGGTTATTTGTCGAGCATCGGGCTAAAATTCCCTTTTAAACCTCGATAGATACAATTTGTCGAGATATTTGTCGAGCTTTAAAATATATCACTTCTTCACTTGTTTCTTGAATGGATTTGCATGGCTTTAACTCTTGACTTGAACACTATGTTGCTTGAAGACTTAAACCATCATAGATCTACCCAATTACAAGTAAAGTGCATTATGTCAAAGGATTAGCCAATTCTAAATGATATATGTTCATATCAATTTCCACATATGTCCTAACAGTTGTCCCCCAGTTGTGCCAATTGCAGTAAAAAATAATGTCCAAAAATGATATCCATCATACTTCAAAATCTAGTAGTGGGGTCCTAAAAAAAATGAAACACAATCTTAGAAAATAAATAAATAACCAAAAGCACATGCAACATGTTAGAGTTTTTATTTTTTCCTCTAAAATAAAAAATTTACGGCTATACTTGACTCAAAGTGAAACATTGAGGTACTTTCAAGAAGCATTCTTATATAGCCATCATGGAAACTTTAAAATGTTGGCAGAGCAACAAAGCCCTATGCAATGAAGTTTAAGATGACATATCTAACATAGCAGTACAAATAGTTTTTAATATTAATAATGTCACTGGAGCATCATTCAGTAGAGGGAGACTGTTTGGAAAATACTTTACCATAATCAAGTTTATAAAAGTTTAGATACAAGATATGTGTTGTCACAAATGCAATCAGTGGAGCAGAAACCGTTACAAGCTTGGAATATTGCTAGAATGAGGCTGAACCCAAGTAAGGCCACAACAGATGAATAATCTAGCTTCTCTGTCAACTCCACATCCCTATAAATAACTAAATCAACAAACGTTTAACAACCTAACATAATAAGAGACCATTTTTTCCCTCTAACACGAAAGGTGCCTGGCTTTTTATGTGAAAACAAATTGTAAGGATGGCCATAGCTATGGTTGTCAAAATCTCAATCTGGATCCTACGATCCTACGATTTTACGATCCCACTTGCCCAAAACGATCCGGATCTTTCAAGAATCTTTGCGATCATTCAGGATCGGTAGGATCATACGATTCTGATGGTCTTAAACGACCTTGGTTTCTTGTAATCTTCTTTAACTTGACAGAAGGCTCAGTTGGACCTAAATAAAAAATAAAATCTCAGTAGACCAAGATTTTCCACTCTAATGTAGAGAGAGTGTCTATTGGACCAAAATAAAAAAAATATCCCAATAAAGCGTCATATTTTGAGGTTTTTGGCCTCTTTAAATGATGCTTACAAATGGATATAGTGATGTATGGTAATTATATCAATAAATGTATAATTTATGTGATTATTTAACATACCAATATGTATTTTTTGTTTTTTTCTCAAATAATGTAAGATCTTAGGATCCACAATTGGATCCTACAATTTACGAATTCCACTTACCTCCCATGATCCTATGTAGTATCAATATTTTAATAAACCTTGGCCATAGCTATTCCTAAATGATTTTAATCGCAAACTCGTATCATCATGAAAATCCAACAGTGTTGTTAAGAAAAATGCTAGAGCCCACTTCAATAGCTTTTCTCCGAATACTATAATCTAAATATTAATGAATTCATACACTTCAAATGAACTTGTTCAAGACCAAAATTTCAACCATTGTATTAGAAAATTTATATCATCATGTAAAGCTAACCATTTTAGAAGGTAGAACCTTCACAAGGTAGAATCCAAGCATCTTCCCCTAAACTAAAAGTAGCCTTTGCACCTTTGCATAACCAACATAGCAATTGATCATGAAGTACAAGATTAGGGAAACCACATATACTGCACTCAACAACCTTCACACACAAAATGAAGTTCAAGACCAAGATATTAGCCAATCAATCTACAAAGCATTTATCAGCAAAATGAAGGCAGCAAACTATGTGTCACACAAAGAGAGGAGCTTTCCTTTTCTACATATGAAACTATGATAAAAAACCCAACTTTAATCTAGGATCCAAAAGAACATTTAAAAAAAAAAAAAACCCTCAACTATATATTGTATAATAGTAGCTTAAGAACAAAGGAGTGCATCCATGTTCATTGAGACATTTTATCAAACAGGTATAAGTTTCCTTTCTACATTCAAACGTTCATCTAGAGTTTCTTTTGTTTGTTTAAACATGTGTAATTTTGAGAAGAAAAAAGTATAAAAAAGACGTGAAAAATACAAAAAAGAAACAGAAAAAGAGGAGAAAAAAAACCTTTTTGTGACAAAGGTTGTTTAAAACATCAAAAAAGCTTCTGGTATTGGGTGGTGATGGTAGAAAGAGAAGAGTTTGGGAGTTTACTGATGAGACAAAGGCCGATCTTGTCAAAATTGATTATGTTCAGCAGTGTTGTGCCGGTGGAGACACTAGGTAGTAGTTGTCGGGGTTTGTGGTGGTCGGAAATGGATGTTAAGGAGAGCAATGCAGAGAGGAAATGGAAGCTTGTAGTTGTAGGTGGAATGTAGTGTGGGTGTGAGAGAGAGAGAGAGAGAGTTGATAGAGGGAGAGAAGAACTAGAGAAAAGTAATTTGATTTGAGAATTAGATTTCAAAAAGCGGAAGATGGAGAGTGAGTCAGTGGGTGGGCTTTTGAAAAAAATTCAGGGTCGGTATCAATATAGGAAGCTGAAGTGTTGATAGGGTGAGATGCTCTTGTGCCCTGGCGCATTTAGTAGCAGTGTGTGTCTTGTAATATTTTCCTTACAAGAGTGACGTGGCCCCCTTTCGGTGTGGCCGTTTTAGTCCAAAGGTATGGCAAATGAACTGGAAAAGCTATGGAAGAAACTATCATTCACAGAAGAGGAAGATGAGAGTATTATGTTAGGGACTAGTTGTACCAAAGTAGTTAAGGAAGATGGTAAATATTGCCTCGTTATGAATATACTCTCTCGCAAGAGCATCAAGTTAGACGTGTTAAGGAAAAATCTTAGGATGGTCTGGAAGCCAAGTAAAGGGTTGCAGATAACAGAAATAAAGGATGAATTATACATGGCGAAATTCGGTGATGAGAAGGATAAAAAAGGTCTTGGAGATGAGCCCATGGAGTTACGAAAAACAATTAATCCTCCTACAAGACTTCAAAGGAGAGCAAGCACCGAAGGAGATTTCCCTTACGAGATTACCCTTTTGGACACAGATCCACAACCTCCCACTCAAAAGTAGAAGAAGGGAAACTAGTTGGGCTATTGGAGGAAAGCTGGGTGAAGTCTTAGAGTTGGATGTAGAGGATAATGAGGTATAATGGGGGAAGTACCTTAAAGTTAAGGTAAGTATTGATGTGGCAAAGAAACTGTTTCAAGGAAAGAGGGTTACTATAGAGGAAGATGAAAATAGATGGGTTCTCTTTAAATACGAAAGGCTCCCAAACTTCTGTTATAACTGTGGTCTTTTGAGCCATGATTGGAAGGATTGCTAGTTTATTGTGGGAACAGACAAGACTTTTGAGCTAAATAGCCTTTAGTATGGTCCATGGATGAGGGGAGAAATTATGAAACGAGGCATAAGGGAGGCACCAAGGTTTGGCAACAACACAGAAACAGAAAGTGCTAGGAATTTGGAAAAGGGAGACCGGAATGCCACGGTGGTGGAGGGGTGGTTGCTGATGGTCCCAACGAAGACAAGACAGGAACTGAAGTCAAACCTCCCTACCCTAGAGATTAGCACCATGAGGAAGGAGATAAACAAATCAGTAGAGTTGGTAGAGGAAGTTATTCGTGAAATTAGGCGGGGGGGGGGGGGGGTCAGCAGAAATGACTTAGTCCCAAGAAATTTTCTTCCCACTCTTGGAAAGGAAATGTTGAAAAAAGATGAGCACAAAAAAGAAACCGAGGGAGGGATGCAATGGGAGAAATCGACCCCTCAGAGGGAGAACCCAATGTTTGTATTCAAAATAAAGCAAAGTCCTTAAAAAAAAAGGGCCAGAAAAAAGTGTAAAACGGATGGATGAAGAAATGGGCCTAATTGCGATGACCTTTGATAAGGAGGAGAGTTGGACCGCATAGATATTGGGCCCACGGAGCGGGCATTGGAAAAGGTTGGCGAGGAAAGCCCAAACCAAAGACCAAAAGGAAGAAACAGGCCCAGGAAAAATAAAGAGAGAAGCCCAATTCCCTTGCAAGAGCTTGATGTTAACACCCTAGAGCTCAGAACATTGAAACCAATCGAGCAATAACCCTACAAAACTCAAAAGAGTGAAAGTCAAACAAATGGCGGAGTGGCAGCGACTGCTGGGTAGCGCCGCCGAACCCAATGAATGTCTTGGCCTGGAACTGTCAGGGACTGGGATCAACCCCCGCAGTTCGAATCCTCACCAATGAGGTGAAATCTAGGAGGCCGATCCTAGTCTTCCTCGTGGAGACGAAAGCAAGCTCGAGTAAGATGAAGGGAATCGAAAGTAAATTGGAACTGTCCCAAGGAATTTCAGTTCCAAGCGATGGACAAAGCAGAGGTCTTGCAATACTTTGGAGAGAAGGCATTGATTTTCGATTCAAGAGTTGCTCAAACTCACACATTGATGTGATTGTTTATGGAGAACAAGGCATGCCGCCATGGAGAGTTACAGGTTTCTACGGACACCCCTATGAAAGCAAGCAGCACACTTCATGGAAGTTGTTGGAAACGTTGAAGGAGCAATATGATATGCCGTGGGTGGTTTTTGGGGATTTTAATGAAATTACCCAATTGGATGAGAAGCTGGGATGGCTAGAAAGGGACGCTAGGTAGATGAGAAGTTTCAGGAAATGTCTAAGTTCATGTGGCCTCACTGACTTGGGTTTTGTGGGGCAAAGGTTCACTTGGTGCAATGAAAGCCTTGGCGCATTGAGGACCCTTATTAGATTGGACAAAGTTGTCGCGAACAATGGTTGGAGAAAAATGTTCCCAGAGGCTATGGTCCACCATGTTTCAATGACTGCATCGAACCACTGCATTCTCATGATGTCAGTGAAGAAGTGAATTCTATCTAAACCGAAAAAGAGAAGATTTTTCTTTGAAGAGATGTGGACCCGCGATGAGCGATGTAGAGAAATTGTAGAGATGGCATGGGATCCATTAAGGGTAAGTCTAGAGTTTCAAATTTAGGATAGGCTAACGAGCTGTCAAACCCACTTATTGAGATGGAACTGTGAGGCATTTGGTAATGTGAACAAGGTTCTAAAACAAAAGCAAGACCGATTGCAACAATTAGAGAATTTGAACCTTCTCCATGGAATGGCAGTAGAAATACAGAATTTACGAAGGGAGATCAATGAGACCATCATTAGAGAGGAGGTGATGTGGAACTAGAGATCAAGAGCCTTATGGTTGAAATGTGGAGATTGAAATACCAAATTCTTCCATACAACGGCAACACAAAGGCAAAGGCACAATAAAATTGAAGGCTTGTGGGGAGCGGATGGGGTTTGGCATGAGGATAAGGGGGAGGTGGAGCAAACGATCTTGGAATTCTTCTCAAAGATATATAGCACTGGGCATCCAACCATCAATGAAGCTTGCTTGATGCGGTCAAGCCGAGGATATCATCAGAAATGAACAACAAGCTAGTGGGAGAGTTTAAGGCAGAGGAAATTAGAAGGGCCTTTAATCAAAGCACCCTATGAAGGTGCTAGGACCAAACGGTATGCCTCCAATTTTCTATCAAAAATACTGGGATGTGGTTGGCCCTAATGTGATTCATTGTGTCCTCCATACTCTTAATTCGGCTAGGATGCCTATGGGTTTAAATGAGACTTAGATCTTTTTGATTCCAAAGGTGAAATGTCCCTAAAAAATCACCGAATTCCGACCAATTAGTTTGTGTTTGTGTAACGTAATATATAAAATTATCTCTAAAGTCCTTACAAACAGGTTAAAGAAAATCTTACCTAAGGTGATCAATGAAGAACAGAGTTCATTCGTCCTCGGAAGGCAGATCATAGATAACGTGCTAGTAGCTTTTAAGACCATGCACCGCATTAATCAGAAAAGGACTAGGAGGGAGGGTTGGATGGCAATAAAGCTAGATATGAGCAAGACGTGCGATAAAGTAGAGTGGGCATGCCTTGAGGCAATTATGAGAAAAATGGATCTCCCTCTCCATGATGTGTGTTAGAACAGTGTCATTTTCTTTTTTTTATTAACGATGAACCGAAGAGAAGGATCATACCAACTAAGGGATTGAGGCAAGGCGATCCAATATCCCTGTATCTCTTCTTATTATGTACTGAAAGACTATCGGCAACACTAAGGAAAGAAGTGAGCATGGGGAAGAGCAAGGGGGTATTAGCGTGTAGAGGGGCACCCTAAATTTTTGCATTTGCTATTTGCAGACGAAAACTTCCCTTTTCTTTAGTATAAATACCAAGAGGGCTATTAAGGAAGGGATAAAAGACCTGTTCGGGGCACAGATTATACAATAACATGAAAAATACCTTGGTTTGCCACCCATGGTTGGAAGGGAAAAAAAGAAAGCATTCAGTTGGATTAAGGATCAAGTGGGGAGGAAGATCGCAGGATGGAAAGGGAGGCTTTTGTCCACCGCGGGTAGAGAAATCCTCATCAAGGCGATTGCCCGAGCAACCTCCACCTATACAATGAGTTGTTTTATGCTCCCAGACTCACTTTGTAACGATCTCAACTCATAAGTGAGAAGTTTTTGGTGGGGGTAGAAGGAAAAAGAGAGGAATATGGCATGGGTGTCGTGGGGGAAGTTATGTACTAGAAAATCAGAGGGTGGCATGGGCTTTAAAGATCTCAAAGCTTTCAACATGGCCTTGTTGGCTAAATAGGGCTGGCGGATTTTTATGAATCCAAACTCCTTGCTCCACAATATGTACAAAGCAAGGTACTTTGCAAAATCCTCCTTCATGGACGCTCAATTGGGAAAGAATCCATCCTACGCTTGGCGAAGCATAGTTGCGGCACGAAGTACCATTGATAGGGGACTCAAATGGACTATCGGAAATGGTAACAAGGTGAATATATGGAGGGACTGATGGCTGCCTACCCCTGACTCTTTTAAGGTAGTGAGCCCACGAATCCATGATTCAGAACTGGAAAGGGTGGAAAACCTATTGGATGTAGATCGGAGTAGCTGAGATGTGGAAAGAGTGAGAAGTTCTTTTCTCCATCATGAAGCTGAGATGATTCTGGCCATATCAATTAGTCCTGGTTTTCCTGAGGATTCCCAGTCATGGGCTTGGACGAAAAATGGAGTTTATTGATGGGTTATGGAACCCCATGGACAAGCAAGCTGCTGTGGACTGGGAACTCCTTGCAACTACGGCTTGGGGGTTATGGAATAGCAGAAACACCTTCAAACATGAAGGCAGGTGCAAACCAGAAAAGACCATTGCTATAGATTCGGCTAAATATATAGAGGAATCCAGACAATGTAACATGCAAACCCCCCAAGTGCATCTCACAGCCCCACCATGACAGACCCCAATGGCGGCCTCCAAGAGATGGTTGGTACAAGATCAACGTGGATGGAGCAGCGTTCAAGAAGTCTAGCTGTTGTGGAATTGGAGTGGTGATAAGAAACGAAAGGGGACAAATCATGAGTGCATTGAGCAAGAAACTTCCCCTCCCTTTGGGGGCTTTGGCAATGGAAGCAAAAGCTGCGGAAGAAGGAATTATAATGGCAAGGGATTTAGGTCTCCAAGACGTAATTGTAGAGGGTGATTCTCTGACCATAATGAACGCTCTCTCCAGCCTCAGCAAGCCACCCAGCTCTATCCAAAAAGTGGTGGAAGGATTCAAATGTTTTCTCCAAAGTTTCAATGAATGGGAAACGAACCACGTACGAAGGTGCAACAATGGTGCAACTCATATGCTAGCGAAACATGCCAAGTCGGTATCTGATTGTGTAATTTGGGTGGAAGACACTCCCCCGATAATAGCAAACCAAGTCTTAATGGATGTATCTTCAATGGGCATTTGCCTCAATTAATGAAACCCTTTACGTATTGACTATCAAAAAAAATAAAACTAAAAAAATTTCTAGGTCATTTTGTTTGGATTAATGGAGTAATCTGATGTGGTTTTTTGGAACAGGTTTCAGTCGTTATTGGGTAGGAAACACCAAAATGGATGTTGAGTTGGTAATAGTGAAACATGATATACTTTCTCCATATGTAGAGGGCGTGGATGCTACTCGATTTATTCATCCTGATCAGTGAGTGGTTTTGTCAAAACTCAGTGGGTCCTTTAGTTGGTGAGAACCCGGTTACAGGTGGGAGAGTGCTTGATGGTATTACCTTAGATCATTTTCAGTTTGGGCGAGGCTTTTGACTGAAGAGTTAGCTCAAGTTCAGGAAAATTTGAGGTATACTCAAGCCGATCGAGTTGGCTGAGGCTGAGGCTCAGTTATTGGAGAGAGATGCTTATTGGCAGACTGAGCTTAAGTCTAGGATAGCTCGTCTTTGAGATGAATTTGAACTAGAGCGTCGTGAGAGAGATCGGGCCTAGGCTCATATTTAGACACTCGGAGTTGAGTTGAGTTGAGTTGAGTTGGGTTGTGGGAGCTTATCATGGTGTTCATCTTGCCATCCCGGTTAAACTGACCATTCCTCCGGATCAACCTTCTTCTTTAGATGCCTACATGATCTTAATAGGGACTACTTATTATCAGCACCAGCCTCCACACACTCAGGCTCTAGTTGCACTATCAACCCTTCCCGAGCTCTAAGATACTGTAAAATTGAGTTGAGAGAGCTTTCTTTTATTGCTGAGAAAATGAATTAGAAATACAAAGCATCAAAAATAATTACATTAAGCTCTGCTATATATATATATATATAGTACACAATTACCAGAGCATTAATTAAGGCAGTTGGAGCCAAAACAAGCTAACTAGCTAATTTCTAAACACGTACAGTTCACCAATAAGTGACTGACATCTGTAGAAGCAGTAACAAACTAATCACGTGCTTAAACTCTCCAACCGGTGTCGGTGTCGGTGTCGGTGTCGGTGTCTTGTATCTTCCTGATTTAAATGGAACGACACCGTTTCCTTTAACTTCTTCTTCTTCTTCTTGTCATTTATCAAAACGCTGTCGTTGTTCTTCTTCTTTTCTGACTTTACTTTTCTTTTGTTTCGACACAGTCCCTTGCTCTTGGTTATCTTGAATCTTCACAGATACCTCATCCTTGTCCTTGAGCCACGAATTCTTTAGATATGCAATTTTATTATACCCAGAAGAAGAAGCAGTTATTCATTCTGGTACTTTTTGGGATGTGCGTTTTTGTATTCATACATGTATTTTTTGTGCATATATTTATATGTGACTATAAACTGTTTATTCATTTTAATTTCTCTCTCTGAATGGATATGCATGTTCCAATATTTTCTTGCTTATTGTTGAATGCAGGCTTCCAATACCACTGCTTTTGGGATTGATTGACAATTGACATGCATGTGGATCTAGTGTACTTTGCCAATTAAATGGGCCTGAATATCCTATGCATTATAGGCTAAGCTTGGATCCAACAAAATCTCTTTGTTGGGCTAACAATGAGTAAACTAGATGCCCTCGAGAGATTTCCTAATTTCATTTTTAGGCTAGCTTAGCAAATTCGATTGCTTCATTCTCTGATCTTGACCGGATTCGGGGTATTTCCGGCCACGGAAAACACCAATGGTAACGTATCTTAGGATTAGGTTTTTCGGGGTTCTCTCTTGCTGATCTCCATTTCTTCTCAAGATTAGCTAGGTAACGTACATTTTTATATCGTCACATCCTACAACACACTTTTGTGATCTAGTTTCCCAAAGTAAAATTGGTCTCTCATCCTCCATTTTGAGTTTGAAGGACAAGCCTAATAGTTTTTATTTGTCTGGCGTGCATATATTACTTGTATAGTTATACACATCAATATACAGAATTAATTCCCAATTCCAACAGTAAAAATATTTATGAAAAAATGATTAAAAAAAAACAATTTTGTTTGGCAAGTGTTTATTTATTTTGTTTACCTAATAATATACATTTATATTCCTATCGTAAAACTTTAAATGTTACCCACTTTTCATTTCTCGTAAGCATAGGACAATCCTTTTGCCTTTCCAATCCATTCATTTTAATTTCCAATTCCTTTATGAACTTTTGAACATAACTTAATTGAGACAGCAGATTGATTGCAATCTCACCATTAGTTCTGGGTTCTGTTTACTAGTCACAGTAAATTGACAATGTTGAGAAGATAACTCACATTGCCCGTTATACCATCTGTCAAGCAGAAACCATCAACAAAACCAGGCTAAATCTAATATCATTCGGTTCAGATGATGGAAATCTCAAAATAGTATTTTCAATAGTTTCAAAGGCATGCAAATTTAACCCTGTTTTTGAAGAAGTATAAGTTTCACAAGCATGTCCCTGGCTCTAGAAATTTTTTTTACGGGGTCATTAAGAAACAAAAATTTAATTAAAAAAAATTGAATATATTGAGTTATCAAAAAAAAAAAAATACACATAAATACATGAAATTTTACAATTTCATTCTACGAGTTTTTATATTTTAAAATCGTCTCATGATAGTTTATTATCAGTTTTCATTATCTATTGTCAATGTAAGTATGACCACTTTATTTTATTAAGTTTGCAAAATATTTTTGTTTTATGCTACTGTAATTATAAAGTTGTCATTTTTTTTATAAAAATATTTTAAACTAAATGAAAAAACTCTACCCCACTTGCACTATATAATTATTAACTCGTACAACTACACTCATCCATACATAAATAATAAAGTTGTTTTTTTTTTTGGTTTTTTGATAGGACACTAAGTTGTTTGATTGTGGGATATGGTGCTATGTGATCAGGGTTTGCAAGATTTAAAATAAATTGTGCAAAAATATTTTTAAGAGTAAATTAAATTAGAAAAGCAATATTTTATATATATATATATATATATATATATAATTTTTTATCAAGTCAGGGGGTTCATTTGAACCCCCTGAAATGTACGTGCAACCGCCCTGGTGTCCCAAATGTTGAGAAAAACCAAGATGACTCATCCATTGGAATGCTGCAAACTAAACAGCATTACATAAACCAAAGATATTTTTATTGTCTAAATTAAAACCAAGCCATCTCAAAAACAATTTTTGTGACTCAAAAATGTACTTCAAAAAAAATGTTTCTCTAAAATATTCCTTTGGACTCTTGAGAACAAAGCAAAGTTCGCTTCTTTCTCCTTCTTCTTCTTCAACAGTCAAAACTAAACAGCATTACATGAGTTATGTTGACAGAAGTAAAGAGTAAAAACCTACAATATTTCATTTTATCAGTTCAGACTTCAGAGTTAAACTCAGTGCTCCCCAGATTGGACAATATGTAATGTAACAAAAACTACATTTTGACAATTTTGATTACCAAAATAGAACAATACAACAAAATGTGAAAGTACAAGTACAAAAGACACTGATTTACAACACAGAATCCAACAGAAAACCTCGAACACCTACTTCTTACCATCTTTGATGGCTGCTTTATCTACAACTACTTGGACTTTCTTGTACTCATAATCCATGGGCTGCTTGGCAAACTCCTCTGGCACTACCGGACGCTTACTACCAAAGATTGTCCACAAATACAACACCGTAAACGCCGTCAATGCCCCACAGCTAGCACCAAAAATCATTGCAGCCAACACTTTCGACAGACAATCACTCTTCTTTTCAACTATTGAAGTTTTGGTGTTTTTAGCAATGGCCTTAGGATCCAATGGCTCCGAATGCATCCAATTCGGAACATTTCTAAATTTAAAACTCCAAGAGTACACAAAACATGTCTTAGTAGAATTCCCAGTTGACGAGCTAAAGCCCACAAACACTTCCTTATACTCCAACACTTTGGACAAATCAATTAGGTAGGAGAGCAAGGGACTAGAGGGCCTCAAACTACCATTTTGACTCAACCTAATCTCTAATCTCCTTGAACCCGCTTCATAATCTATCCAAGCATGGATTTTTTCACTAATACGAGACAAATTATAAGCTGACACATTACTCAATTTTGCTGATACAACGCCACTCACACCAATTCCTACATGAGTCTTAACCAAACCATTATTACCATCACTTAATGTATTAAATTTGACTGCAACAACCTTAAATTTACTCTTTCCAGATCCTAAAAAGCTTCCATATGAACTATCATTAAACTCACTAACATTAAAACCACTTGGAACCATAAAGAAATCTAAACCATCGCCATTGGCCGCAGACTTAGAGAACGAGAAGTAAGTCGAAAAGGAAACCATATTTCTAGAATTACCTTCTTCAAGCTTAATGGGTTTCTTGTACATGACTTGCCCAGCACTTGAACTCACCGGACTGGTTAGTTGAACCGCATCCCCACCATCAACAACCTTTGCATCCCCATAAAGAGCGATATTGGACTCAAATTTTGGATCTTTCTCAAACCGTGTGAATGAAAAAGAAGGATTTGGGTCTGCAGCTAATGACTTGAAGAAGAAAATGAAGAAAGTCAAGGTGATAAAGTGGCTGGAAATGGATGGAGCGGCCATGTGTGAAGTGGGTTTTTGATGAATCTTGGTTTTGACAAGAGTTTGAGGGTTAGTAGGGCTTGTGGGGTGAACCCATCTTGCATCTAAAGTTGAATTTTTCTAGGGTTGGGGTGAGTGTGGAAAGCAGAGGAAGAAAGTAAAGAATATAGGGGGGGTTGGGTTGGAGGTTGTGAAAATTAAATACGTTTACTCGTTTCTGCAACTCTCTGACTCACTTTCTCTGAGTGGTTGCTGACTGAGGGAATATAATAAAGTGATTTTTTCAATGGTGCACTCATGCTTTGTAAAATTTGTAATTGTAGTCCCTGAACTTTGTGTATTCACATTTTTTCTTCCTGCATTTTTGTAGGCAGTGACATAGACTATTGGTGATCGGTGTACCATGAATGATGTTTTGAGATTTTGAACTTTTTGCCGACGGATCTTAATGATTATGACCACCAGAGGTCCAGAGCTTTACAAGAAAGGTCCTTTTTCAACACGATTTTGATTTTTTTTATGGGATGATCAATGATTTCAATCGCAGAAAGACAGTGTTACAAACATTTTGTATACACATTCAATGCAGATATAATGGAGTATGTGAAAAAAAAAAAAAAAAACTTCCTTTTAACTTTTTATTTTAATAATATTTAGTAATATGTTTAATCCGAATAGGATTTTAAACTTTTTTTAAATATAGTTTAACTTTGATCTAAATTATAATTTTAAGTTAAATTGAATATTTGATCGTCAACTTAATTTTTATTTAATAATCGTCCTTAACTTTAAAATATTTTAAAAATGTCTTGACCATTATTTAGTATGGAAAATGGAATATTCATGAAATTGAGGTCGCTTTGATGTAGGGCTATAAATGAATTAAATTATTTATCAACATTTTGAATTTTACTCAAGAAAATGTTTGTTTATGTTCGTTTATTTAGAAAACAAGTCTAGTTCAAACCTTAAGTTTAGGCTCGTTTATTAAATGAGTCAAGCTTAAGCATAATAATGTGCTCATGAACAAGCTCGCGAACATGAGAACTCGATTTGGTTATATATAATATTATATTTATATGTGTCTACATGTCTAAAAATATATTTATATAGATTTAAAATTAGATTATATTAAGTTATCAATAGATTTATATGATATTAAATTATAATTCGTAGCTTATTGATGATATAAATAATCTATTAATAGTAAAAATTTATGGAATTGTGAATAAGTAAAAAAAATTTGGTCATAGTTTCATAATATACAGAAAAAAAATAAGTTAATTAAATAGTTTGTGAACAAGCTTGAGCTTACTCAACAAGAAAATAAGCCAAGCTTGAACATAAAATTTTGTTTGGTGATGAGCTCAAGCTCAGCTTGTGTTTGTAAAAAGAAATTAAATGAACAAGTTTAAATTTTTAATACTCGATTCAGCTAAATTTATTTACAGTCCTACTTTGATGGCATTGATTCTTTGATATGACATGAATTTTGTTTATCATGTCAGCATTTTTCATTCACAAAAAAACGATGAAGTTCATGCAATAACTCAATGATAATAGTATTCTTTGTGGTAACCATGTTTGTGGCTCATCACATCTCTTCCTTTCCTATTATACCTATATTAAAATAATAATTCAAAAGTAATAGGTTTAAAGAGAAAACATTGTAAAGTATAATGAGGATTTGAAGCAAAAATCAAAGGTTTATGACCGAATATGCAATTTAACCTTAATGCATTTGGCTCCATATTACAATATAGCTCGAAGACTACTTTAGTGTTGTTTGCATGTTCATGGTTAGGTAGAAATTTAGAATGAAGTAGAAGTTTTAAACTGTTGCATAGAATAAATAGAATATTTAAATGGAAATGAAGAATGATAGAGGCTGATGGAGATCAATGTAAAAAGTGTGGCTGAAATAGAAAAATTGGGCTTTTATCTCTGACTTAGCTAAACATTTTATTGGACCAACGAGAATGATCTAATAGAAAACCACATATCAAAAGCAAAAGGAATGATTTATAGCATATAGATAAAGTCATTTGGAATATCCCTCTAACTGAGAGTGTTTTGTTTCTTTGCATTTGTGCAGGCTAGGTGATCCACTAAAATACCATACATCATCAATATTAATAATTTTAATATATTTATAGCCAACAGTATGAAAATGAGATAAAAAGAATGTATCAAATTGGGGTATTTTCGACAAAAAATTTGAATACCCATCACTCAAGGAAGCCGATGGTTACTATGGGCCCATCGGCCCAACGGAAGCAAACAGAAGACCCAAAGCAACAGCCCTGAAATGACGACTCAACGGGCACTTCTATAAACCGACGGAGAACCCTTGGACGGGATGAAGAGTCTAACGGGGTGAAGAAACCAATGGATCAAGTGTGGCTTGGCTTGGTCCCCATAAATGGAAACATCTTGTGTGACACACCAAATAAAGCCCATTACTCGCCCATATTTCTCTCATATGGAAAAACACCCTAAAATGTTGAAAACCCTAAGTGCCATATTCTCCCTCCAAGGAAAGATCCCTACTTTAGAGGAATTTCGATTCACCACTCACCACTATATAAAGCATCAAACCTCCACTTTTTTGAGGTACGCAAAAAATCTCTAACTCTCTCACTATAGAGTTTTTAGAGATTTTTCATTCGCTAACATGACCTTCGGAAGGTTCTTGATCGGTACCACATTGGTGCCTTTTGTTTGGTCCATATGTTCTTATTTCATAGGTACCTATTGGAGTGATTTGGAGCCTACAATTCATTGACGATTTCAGCACATCATCAGTATCCAACTTGGCATTCTCTAGTGTGTACAACTACTCATTTAAATTGTTTTTATTATTTTGATAAATACTCAAAAGTCTTAGATGATTTGCAAATTGCATATATTATGAGACCTAAGCTGAGTTTTTTCCTTTTTTTGTTTTTGATAGGAATTTTCCCCTCATATTTTGAGTCCATTTTTGTTGTTGTTCGATTTTAGCGATAAAATTTATATTTTTCTTTTTATTAATTTGTCCACTCATTATCCTATTATTAATAGGTTTCAAATTTAAAGTAGCCAGGGTGTGGCAGGGCTTTTAATCTACCTCGTAAAAATCATTAAAGTCATGACCCATGACTTTAGCAGTATATCAAATGTCATAAATATAGAGCAAAAAGAAAAAGGGCTGGAAAAAAAGAAGTATTATCAATGTCCATAAATACAAGATGTAAACTGAGAGAGAGAGAAAATAGAATTGGTATAAATGCAAATAAAAGAAGAAGCAGTGGGTAGTTACAAATTTAATAAAGCTAGATGGAAGTGCAACAATTATACAAAGTCCTATGAGAACATAAATTAATGCACCCTCATGTATAGACAAGCTCTTTTGCTCCTCCTTGAGAAAGACTTTACAAGACAGGACAGCTGTAAAACATACTCCGCGACTCTGCAGTTATATACATATATCTTCTTTTCTAGGAGACTCCCACTAATTTTAAATTCACCCCTCCCACCCCCCCCCCCCCCCCTTCTTTTTCTTTACTCCATTTTTCTTGCTAACTATCTGAGAGCACTATATTATAATAAGGAAAAAAAAAAAAAACCATTACCCAATCAAACTCAAAATTTACCTACATCAAACTGTGTAAAATAATGTAAAAATACATAATTGCTACAATAGTTGTGTAAATTTACATTGATATTATTCATTTTGATTTTTTACTCTTTCTTTGTGTATCATGAGGGTGAAGGAATAAAGCAGAGGATGATTGTTGTGTGTTAAAAATCAAGAAAAATTAACATTTTAGCAAAATGTGGTGTAAAATAAATAATATGATATTAGATGTGTTGAAAAGTATGTAAAATAGAAAAAAAAAAGTTTTTATGTTAAAATAGATATAAATTTTTGTACATGCAAAATAACAAACTATAATTGACTGTATATCATTTTCACATAAATTCATAATTTTTTTTCCTATTATTTACCGTATAACATCCGAATGGTAGTACAAAATAAGTGGTTCTAATTTTTATTTATTTATAAAATTTCAACATATAGCATTCACTTCTTATAATTATATCTTTTATCATTAGACCAAAATATTAATTAATTTTTAAAATATATAAAATTTAAATTCTAAGTTTTTTATTCAACCATTAACATATTTACAACACTATATTTCCTTCACTCTCACCCACTAGCCACTTTCAGTTTTACTAATAAAAATTTATGTAAAGTAGACGGGGAATCCCTTTCCCTAGGGGGACCATATATAGTTGTCAAAGTTGGGGTTGGGCAGCAAGCGTTGACACACGCATGAACCAACCGACTGTATTGTACATTGTGCCTTCTTTAGCAAACTCTTTTCAGTCAAAAACTAATGTGCGCGTGCTTTTGTCTTCTTGGTATTACCACTGGATTGGTCTCATTTAATGAATACATATAAAAAAATGAAACAAAGAAAGAGAGAGAACTATAGCTACTGTCAGTAACATACAAAAACAAACGGTCCCTCTAACGAACCTTCTTCGATTTGGCTATTCATTGTCTTTTACATAAAAATAAAATTTACTACTAGTAAATTATTTTTGGTAATGTATAATGGGAAATGTTAACCAGCACCGCGTGGTGCTGGATAACGTTTTTTTTTTTTTTTTTTTGTGTTTCACTTAAAAAGAAGAAAAAAAATTATCAAAAAAATTGCTAAATAAAATTTAAAAAATTACCAAAAACTGAAAAATTGTCAAAAATTTAAAAAATTTCTCAAAATGTGTTGTTAACGGGCACCTTACGGTACCCGTTAACACAACCCTTGTATAATTGTATATAGCCTTTGTTTGGATGTGAAAAATAATAAATTGAGTTCATCTGATGCCACAAATTTATGCACAAATTTATACACAATTTTGTGCATAACTCGTCCATGTGGCAAGTTATGGTTGTCACTCTTCTACCAATCATAACTTACCACATGGGTAAGTTGTGCACAAAATTGTGTATAAATTTGTAACACCAGAATTTTTCTAATAAATTTTGTGGCATCAGATGGTATTGAATTAGGTACATCTGAAACATGAGGTTCATAAATGCTACTGAGAACTGGATTTAATGGAATCAGCATTTTGTTTTGAAGAAGTGGGGCCATGTTTGTTTGTTTTTTTTGGGATCAATTATGTTGGGGCAGTGTTTACAATGAATGATCATTCATCAACCAGGGTGTACTGCTTATACTGTTCAACAATTACTCTGATGTGGTTTGATTTCGTGACTTCGATGTGGTCCCTGCTAATCCTTCTTTAGCTTTCAATTTGTGATAAGTTTAGAGGAAATGTTTTTTTTTTTTTTTTTACAATATTTAAATATTTTCAAGTATTTAACTAATTATTTGAGTATATGCCATCCCACACATACTAGGACCTAGCTCTAAAATATTGATAAGAAACTTCAAACTCAAGATCTCATGAATATTATGAGATTCTAAGAATTATTTAGTCAACTCTTTAAAGTTAAAGAGAAAAATTTACAGATATGAATATTGGTTTATGAAATATTTTAAAAATTTTATATGAGAAAAAATAATAATAATTTTTTGACACCATTTTGTATTTCACATAAGAATAGTGTTAAAATATTCTTAAAATGATTTATTAATAATTGACTTAAGGGTTGTTGCTAATTATATCCTAAGTTTAAAACATAACATTTTTAATGTAGTAATTTTTTTTTAACAATTGACATGGCTAATAATTTGTTTATTATAGTAATAATGATGTTAGTAAAAAACGATTGTGAAAATTATTGTTCCTAACATTACTGCTTAACCTGTGTCCTATCACCTATGATGACATTTTTATTCTTTCCTGTTTATAATGTAAAAGGATGGTAACTTATTGTTGATAAATGATCATTTATCTGAGCCTATAAAAAATAAAAAATAAAAAATAAAAATCTGTTCACAAATAATTTTTTGACAACATGTCTGAGTCTGACCCATGGCAAAAGAGTGAGAATGCAAAGAGCTGGCTAAAATTACACAAAGGAAGTTGCTGTTTGAAATGAAATAAAGTTGGAACCTTAGAACATGCAAGGCATTTATCTTAAAATCTGACAAAAGTTAGAACCACAAGAAGTTGCGCAGTTGCACTTGTTTGAGCATTAAAATTGAGCTAGGATAGGACCACTAACCTTTTGAGCTTTTATTGCCATGGACCATGGTTTTTCAAAGAACTCTGCGAGTAAAACTTTTTCAACCTCCACCAGCGAAGTTCAGCACATGGGAGCTGAAGTGGCAAGCCTAAAACCCTGAGCTTGGAAATGTTAAATTATTAAATAGATTGAATCTATTTTAGAAGAGTCATATTAGTAGGTGTGTTTAGGGTAATTATTAATAAATTTTTTTAAGAAAGTTTTTTTTTATAGCACTTTTATTAGAAATTAAAAAAACTGTTAAAATATATATATTTTTCTTCTCATAAAATTTTTTCTAAAATGATTTATTAACAAATGCTTTTAGCGTATCTGTTAACTTGTTCCTCTACGAAAAACTGGTTTTTTTTTAAATAAATATTAAGGTGCTCGTTAACAACATGTTTATGTCTTTTTTTGTAGCTTTATGTTCTTCTTCTTCTTCTTTTTGCAGCTTTATGTCCTCTTTTTTTTCAGCTTCACAGAGAAAAAAAATTAAAATAAGTTATGGGGTCAATTTATGTCTTTTTCTTCCATTTATCCTATTTTTGTATTAGATAGAACTCACATTAATCCAACCTTAACAAGCACTAGACGATGCTTGTTAACATTTACCTATATAGAAAATTTAAAGTTTTGAAATCATGCATTATTGAATCTGTCAAATACAACGAGTGGTGTAAGAAAATTTTTTAGTGTATGTTTGGTTTGGTATGCAGTAATCTTTTAAAATTTTCAAGAATGATAAAACATTCTAACCTTTGATTTCAAATCAAATGTTTGCAAAATTTGCAAACTTAACTTATGAAAGTGAGAAGTTTGGATAAGTTGGAATTCTATTTGACATCATGTGAAAAATTTTAGGGTTTTCAAATTTTCTCTTTTAAACTATTTTAGCCATAGTTGTAGATCTCTTTTGTACGAGATATATATAATATTTTTTTGTAAAGCTGTTATGGACATTTAAAAGATGACATCATGACACCAAAAGGATAAAATTATTTTCTAAAAGTAAAGATGATTTATCTTTTTTTTTCCCCCTTCATCAGGAAAATGGAGGAAGCATGCGTAAATGTTGTTTGTAGTAAGCACTACACTAAAGAATTTAGCTTTAAGCAAATAATCATAATTAGGGTGTTATTGAATTTATTTGTTTTAGCTTAAGAATTAAGATCCCAGCTTATATCACATTATGCACAACTTTTAAAGTTCCACTATTTTTTAAATTATAATTGTACTTTTGAACAAAATAAATCAATAAGTTTGTTAAGTTTTAGACTCCTTAATACAATATGTTTAACTTAATATTAAGCCAAGTTGATTAACAAGTTTGTTAATTAAAACTAGGTTAAACAGATCTGTGTAAATTAAAAATATAATGCGAAAAGTAAAGAACACAAAGATCTGATGACCCAGGAAAACCTAACCGATAAAAAAACATGGGGAGAATTTAACCTAGCTATCCTCAAGGTAAAAAACAGATCCACTAAAAAAGAATTGAAGTTTGTACAATAAAACTTAGATCACTAACATCTTATTGCTATCTCGTGTAGAAAACTTACTACCACGACCACGTGACAGCTCCGAGTCCACAGACTACTTCTTTCCTTGATCTGCTGCAACCACAAATTCTCCTACTTATGACTTTGAGACTCCACTCAAAAGTTTCAGATCTTCTTTAAGTTCTTTAAGCAGAAACTGAAGCAATCATCAAGCTTTTGATACGAATGTTGATCTTGATAACCCTATGTGTGTGTATGAAGGTAAACACCTCTAAATTTCACAAAAGATTCACCACACAACACCAAAAATCCTCTAAAACGTAGCTAGAGTTTTTTCTTTTATATGTGAAGTAAAACATAAAACCCTACACGTCAAACGGGCTTGGGTTGAATTGGAAATTCTGCAGAAAATTAAATCTACATGACTTTCGATCGATCGAATTTAATTTTTGATCGATCGAACCTTGCAAATTTTGTCCAAAAATTTCTGCAATCACTCGATTCCAATTTTATAATTAAACATACTTTGAGCATGTCTAAACCTAGACTCTATGTTTTGATCAGCCAACACATTACATATTGAAGTTCTAAAACATTAAAGTTCATCCAAAGAAACTAATTGTATGCATTCATAAATTCTCTGATGCAAAGTCCCACTCAGATTACACGATAACAATAATGCACAACATATGGGAGTTCTCATGCCCAATTTTGTGGGACAATTTTTTTCTTTTTTCTTTATGGTATTTGTTTGTTCTAGCGAATGGTCTTCTTTTACTTTCTAATATTTGGTATGCTGTAAGACAAAAGCCAATGAAAAACGTATCTTATGATAGATCAATGAAAAACAAGCCAAAAAAAAAAACCTTCATTTCTTATTCCTTTATGCCCCCACTCCTTCGTTCCCTTTGTGTTGTCAACACAACCACCGCTGAAACTTTCATATCCGTCAACTTTATGGTCACACCATAACAACTGCCACCGCCTAATGTCCCCATCAGTACAGCACTAACTCTAACATCACAACCCAATGACCACTTACGTTGTCAACATCAAAAATTGATTGATATTTTAGTCTGATGATAAAGAATTATCATTATGAGCAGATAGTATAGATTGAAAGTTAAAACTCTCTAAAAAAAATAGTTTACTACCAAAATAAGAGATGCATTATATTCAATTACAGAAAAATTAACTGATGTCCTAAAGATACTTTTTTTAAAAAAATTATGAAAAAAGGAAAAACAACATTTTTTTGAGAAATACTACATGCATAATATTTTCGCAACAAATTTTAAGTGGCAGGTTATTATTGATTATTATTGTTAGAGCGAAAAAGTAGTCTTAGTGGTAAGTTCAAATTTAAATCAATAACAGCTAACCAACTATGATTTATTGTGAAAATATTATGAAAATATAGTGAACATAACACCCTTTCAAAAAAAAATTTGATAACTTTTTACATTATTCATAAAAGTGATATAAAAACTTTTTAAAAATTCAATTTGATTAATATCTCATAATCAGATGACTTGAGAGAGAGAGGAAAAAAGAAAAAAAAAAATCATAATTAATGACCTGACCATTCCACCACCAAATCAAAAATCAAAACAAACTTTGTCTCTCTTTTTATTTTTTACCGAAGAAAGTGCTCATGAGATTGCGTGCATTACTTTACTTCTTTTATTAAAGTTAAATGGACTTCACAACAAGGCCAACATTGCTTGTACAAAAGTTACCCATATATTACAATACACGCCTAAAATTATTGATGGATGGTCACAAATGGCTATTCACGGGTTGATTCGAGTTGAGTCATGGCTATTCGCGGATTAATTCGAGTCGAGTTTGGGTTCAATCTAGACTCGACCTAATCTTGTAAAGTGGCAGAACGAAGGACTTGTTATCGACCAAGAGCATCATTGGATTGAATCGAGTCGAATATTTCATGAGTAAAGTTGGTTTTAGTCAATACCGAGAGAGGCAATAGCAATTGAAAATTTTGATGAAGATCATGAGATCTCCACCAGATCTTGTTGAAGATCATGAGATCTTGGTCAAATCTTAGAAGGTGATGGATAGAGATTTGATTTTGGACGGCAAATAGGTTAGATCGGTTAAAATCAAGTTTTAAAGGGAAAGACTGTCAGTTGATTGAAATTCTATAAGCTTTAGTGGGCATTCGCTTATTGCCTAAGGTGTCATATTGGCCAGTAGTCCACTTAGGTCTGGTCGATTGTGTTGAGTGTGTTGGTTTGCGGGTCTAGGTGGACAACCCTAGGATAGTGTGGAGCATTTAAGAAGGTTTTATTTATTTATTTATAATAATGCGAAACTCCTAAAATATTTTCTTATTAATAATGTTTTTACTTTTAAATGAGATACTCTTCCCTCTTTATCTTGAGTTTGCAAACTAATAACTCATTTTTCTAATTTTTATTTTAAAATTTCTAACCATAATGAAATAATTACACACCATCCGTTTATGGTTTGAATAGGTTGCATTTTATCCAACTCATTCTTTTAAAAGTTATCACTTTAAGATTATTATGTAGTTGTACCACCACTTTATATCCATTTAAATAAAAAATTATCTCCACTTCTCAGGATTTAAATTATAACCCAATGATAATGACATTTTTTTTTTTGGTGGCACCACATATTTGCATTCAAACCTCACTTCCCTTCCCCCCCCCAAATCTAATGAAGGAATTGATGGATAGGTCATGACCAAAGAGCGATCGTGGCAACTTTGGTGAGCTTTGAATAGGTCTTGGTGGGTTTTTTCTCTAGTGTTATGGGGCTGCGGTTTTGAATTGCTGGCTCATGACAATTTTGGTTTTGGATTTGCATTTTGTAGGGTTGATTGATGGTTGCCACTTGCTAATGGTTTTGAGGTGGTTTGGTTGAGACGGATTTGATCGTCTTGGTTTGTGTTTATGGTGATTTGGGTCAAAGGAAAAGAAGGAGAAGACAATTTTGGAGGTTTAACTTTCTGAACAATGAGGAAATTTGAAAGTAAAATTAAGGAGTTGGTTTTGTTTTTATAAAATTTAAATTGTCGATACATGTTTTCCTAAATGAAATGCCTATTTGTGTTCATGGATATTTTAATTTGTAGAAAATTTGGAATTGTATTTTGATTTTTTCCTAAATGAAATGTCTATTTGTGTTCAAGGATATTTTAATTTATAGAAAATATGAAATTGTATTTTGATATTCTTACCATAGCCAATTTTCTTGGAAAACAAATTCGCATATGACAACGAAGACATCATTAAAATCCTATATCAAAATCCAAAAATAATTAAGAAACATGATTTCTCATATTTGTGCTCTTCAAATACCTATATTGCTTGATAATTGCTTTTTATTATTAAGAAAATACACTAATTAATTTTTAGTATAAGCAACGTTCAAGCCTTAAGAAGATTTTTTATTCAACAACAAGAGATTTTACCTTTAAAAAAAATTACCAATTGAACTAGTTAGAATTCACATATTTTATTGTATTATAAATTTAATCTGTGTGGGCAAAAGAATGCTTTTCAATTCATGAGCGAGTAAAATGCAACTAAATCCAAATAACGTGGTAACGTGTAATTATCCCAACTACAGTTCTCAACATCCTTTATATACTTCTATTGGTACATCATTAAGCCTCTACAGTTAAAATATAACAAAGTAGTCTGAACCACATAATGTGGCATTATCAGCAAGGCACCTTATCCAAAATATGTGTCTTCCAATCAGAGCGAGCCGTCATGCAGAGCACATCCCTTGGAGATTGGAAATAATAATAATAATAGAAATAAGACTGTTTAAACTTGGTGGCCCATCAAATCTGAGGCTCTAGTTGATATTAAAGTTAGGCATTTAATGCATGAAACAGATCTAGCAAAAGAGAAGCACCCACAAAACAATTACACCATTATTAAAAATCTCTTACCAAACGAGTCTTTTCAGAGCAACAAGATAAGTAATATCCGGCAGTCGGCAGAATTTTTCTTTCGAATTGGCCTCGGTTAGCTTTTCGTGAGAGAGAGTTGTCATTGGCGTGGCAGCCTTACTGCAATAGACAACAGATTTTGCTGTCTAGCTCAAACACAACCTTTAAACAAATGTTGATGCCATATTTACTGCTTGGTGCCCTAAAGATTTTCACAAAAAGAAGCATGTTAGGACCACTTCAAAAGCATGCTGTTCAGTCCATTATAAACATTGACACAACTGGAAAAACAATGAATTGTATTTACAGCAATGTTGTTGATAATATAAATTTTACTGCATGACCTTTACAAAATGAAGTAAATATTGTCTCTCCTTAGGATGATTATTAAAAGGTAAGTTTAGGAATCCTTTTGATGTATTTGAAATATCACTATTCACTAGCATCACTCTATGTAGCATCTTTAATATTTTCCCTGAGTCTAAAGTAAGAGTATGATGGTGAGGCCTAAAAACAATAATTGATGGCAATCAATGTTTCTAACACTTCAGTTGCTCGGCTTAAGAAGGCAACAACGATTCTCCCGGCACTAAACAAATAGTGCACAAATATGCATATGAGAGATCAACTGTCGTCTAGAGCTGGGAGAAAAGCATGCAGTAAAGGATTCAGATCCTCTAGAGTTCCTAGGGTACTCTACCAAGTAGAGTTCATTAAATCCTAACCACTCTTTAATGATTTAATGGTCTAGATTCTGCCATGTCAGCATTTCATTAACAATCATCTTAATTGTTTTGTTTACAACATTATTTTATTATTTTAAGAATATTATTAATGAAATGCTGACATGGCAGAATCTAAACCATTAAATCATTAAAGAGTGGTTAGGATTTAATGAACTCTACTTGGTAGAGTTCCTAGGAACTCTAGAGGATCTGAATCCTGCAGTAAAACCTTCTTAGAAGCTCAGAAAACAAAACTAGAACAAAAGGTCCAATCTTTATCAGGCTGGATTCCATCAATGTCCATTGGAAGAGAGAGGCCAAACCAAATGGCAAATGTCAACAATTGGCAAGTGAGAAAAGATAAATGGAGTCTTATATTCCACAGTTACTTGAGATGCACCCAATGCTAGTATACCACATATTAACTAGCATTCACTGCTTAATATTGGGATCTTTCTTGATTCTAAAATAGAATAATAAAACATTCAACTGCCTTGCCTAAACAATTATTGATAATTAACTCATCAGAAACTTCATCAAGATCACAAAATCCAGCATCCAATCAAGGATTTGGAGTTAGTAGGCCTTGCTCAATGTCTAGCTAGAGCAAAGAAAGCCAAAACAATGATGCAATGGACTTTGCCTCAGCCTGCCTTGGTAGCTTTTCATATGAGATTTCAGTATACTATCTATTTAGTACCATGTCAAGTTTTTTTCAACAGCTTGCAACTCTTTTTTACAAAAATTGTAAGTTTTTCCTAAACTATGCCTTCCAAAATGAATTCAACCAGAATTTACCTGCTTTAATAACCTGTGTAAGATTTTTCCTTTCCAGAAATAGCAAAAAATGAATTCTAACATTTGATTCCAGCATTATAAGGCAGACTCTTTAAGCATTGTAGATGACCCAAAAGCACATGTGCCGTGTGCTTAGACAGGAATATGACACACGAATTTTATGTGCGGGATCAAATATAACATTTTTGAATATTAATCCAGGAAAATGAATAAAGACAATGCTCCGCAAGAAAATCTATACCTCAAGCAGTGTGCCGTGAAACACTGAAACCTAGTTAAAAGCTGAAAAATCTGATATATAATCTATTTTTGGACTTTATTTTATCTAGGGGAAGTCAAGCTCAACCCCCATAGTGGAGGCGAATGCCCCAAAACGCCAAGAAGTGTGAAACTGTTTTCAGGAAAAATTACTTGAAATTTAAGCATGTGAAACTTTTAAGATGATTCTGATTTGACTGGTGATAAATCCTCACAATCATTTAGCATCTGTTGTAATTTCTTCTTTTTAATATATATATATATATATATATATATTGACACGATGAAGCACGTTATTGTATCAACTTGAAAAGTATAAGATTTAAGCAACTCATAGATGTTGACATAAGAAACCTCAATATTTAATCAACAACTCAGCTCAAATGCACTGCCTAATATATTACTTTTAACCTAATAGCAGGACACCACATTCTCTGTATATAAAAAGAAAGAAACATTAGTAAATGAGAATTATATCAAAAGGATTCATAAACTAACCTTGGAATGATCATCATGTGGAGAGACAATATTTACATCAGTTAGTCTCTGCAACAACATCATTGACATCTAAATCTACTAAGCTTTCCTTCCCAAATAGTGTGAATCCCACAGTTGCCTGCAAGAAGACAAATTTTCAAGAAAGAATATATTTCTGGATTCTGAAGAAGATTAGTAGAAAATGAGACACCAATGTTCTCTGAAAGACATTTTGTTCCATGTAAAGCATCAGTTGGACCTTGAAGATTCTTTAAATGGCATGCAGACAAATTTTCTGATGTTGAACACTTGAAGTCAAATGATTTGTGGGAAAAAAATGACATACCTTTCCAGTTTTGCGATTCACCTTCTTAAGGCTGCCTACAAATTCTGTAAAAGTGCCAGATACAACTCGAACGGTTGAACCTGGGACAAGGAGCTTATATTTCTTTGCTGTAGATGAACCGTTTCTGACAGAATCAGAAGCTTTCTTAGATATCCTTCTTGACTTGGACTCTGTAACTGATTGTGTATCATCATCGGGATCTAAATGAGTGTCAACACTGAGCATCCTAGAGTTGAGGTCTTCTCCTTTCTGTTCTTCCTCGAAAGCTCGGTCAGTTTTTTCTTGTTCCTCTTTTGCCTGTTTAAAGATCGCTTCCATGTCAACATCAGACACTGGCCTAGGTTTGTTGATCTGTTTTTTTCTGCGAATGTGAAAGGAACAGCTTCAAATTAGAAAGGCCGGAAATTAAACAATGAAAGATAGTATGAGAACAGAACATCTATAACATGGTTTTAAGATTTGAAATAGTTCAGTTTTAAAATTTGAGGTATTAGGGTTAAAAGAGAGATAACGGGAAAAGAAGAATTGAGAGAGGAATGGCGAAAATTCCCTGTCCCGTCTCACCCCAAGTGTGTATATATTTATTTATAAATATAATTAATATTTTTTATACATGTCCTATTTATAATTTACTTTACTATGAATATTCTACTACCATTTCCTAAACACACTTGTCTATTCCTTTCTTAGCACCCTCATCATTGCCCCTCCTCTTCTCTCTCATATCTAGGAATGCTAAACTACTTCCATGCCCCATGCAGGTTTTCCCCACCTTGAAGAGTGGAGGGGGCACCCATGATCCAACCCCACCCCGTTACCGCCCCCCAAGAGAGAGAGAGAGATTTGTGAAAAGGTATAGGGCTGCATTAACCAGTCCTTCATCTTCCTTTAGGGCTTATGGCATGATTACAAGACTTTTGTTATGCTAATGTAAAAAATAACACTCCCCCTCAAACTGGAGCATATAGATCAAACATGCCCAGCTTGAAAGACAATCTTTGAAAGGAGGCATGATTTATCTACTGTATGACAATATCATCTAAAACCTGTCTCAGACAGAGAACGACAACTAGTCCTGTCAACATTACTAAAACTTGTCACAGACAATGAAGTAAAGGGCTTGTATAATTACACTCCCCGTGATCAGGAGCAACCTTCAGATGACACAAAATACAGCAAATAGTTTCGAAGTTAGGTTGATGGGCAGCATGCATATACTGACTAACCAACACCAACAAAATATGTTAGGACAAGTAACAGTAAGTTAACTTGACTTCGCAACTATTTGTCGGCACTGACTAATGCCATGAAACAGATCATCTTGCTCACCATCCACAAGAATATCAACAGGTTGAGCACCTAAGAGACTAGTCTATCATAACAGATCAAGAACATATTCCCGCTAAGCCAAAAATATGCCCTGAGAAAAACAAGCAACTCCAATCTTGAGTAAATAATGAAGAACACCTAGGTCTTTTGTATGGAATTGCTTAGCCAAATAGCTTTTCAAATCAACAAACTTGTGGAGTCACTTCCAAAGATAATATCATTCACATAAGCAATCATGACAATAATACCAATGGTGGGGTGACAAACAAAGACAGATTGAATAGAAGTATAACACTGGAATCCATACCCAAGTACAATAGCACTGAATTGATCCAACCATACACAATGATATTGCTTCAGACCATACAAGGCCTTTTGCTATTGACAGACAAGGTGTTCACCATTGGCAACAACATATCCAGAGGACTAGTCCATATACGCTAATATCAAGTTGATATAAAGGCCAAGAATGACTAACTGAATCATAAAGCAGGATTTGAAGAGAATTGAGACGTGCCACAGGAAAGGTCTCTAGATAATCAACACCATATATGTATATATGTGTGTATACCCCTTGGCTACCAAGTGTGCCTTAAAATGCTTAACAGAACCATTTGGGAGGCACTTAACAGTGCAGACCCAACAACAAAAAACCATTTATTTCGTAAGGGGAAGAGCAGTGAACTCCACTGTCAAATTCTTGTGAAGACTAAAGATCACCCATTTCCTCATCCATACTGTTTCCATTCAGTCGAAGACAAAGTCTGCTTATAAGATGAGGGAACAGAGATAAAGGATATGGTACAAGCAAATGAATGCAGACAAGGTGAAAGCACAGTTATAGGACAGAAAATAAGCAATAGGGTGTTGAGTACAAGAACATTTATCTCGTCATAAATAAATCATCAGTTTCTGAAAGAGGGGATAGAGTAGGAACCTCAGAAGAAGATGTAGTGGCCCTTATAAGAAATTGGTCTATCTCAAGATTGCTGATAAAATCTGACTAATTATTAGATCAAAAGAAAAATTCTGACTAGGTGAAGAAAATAAGGACATGGACTCAGAAAAGGTTAGATCAACACTCACAAAGTATATGCAGGACTAAGGAGTGTAACAATTATACCCTTCTGAGTATGAGAGTAGCCAGAGTACATACTTTATCTTGGCAAAATCAAGGGCATGAACAAAGGCAATACCTAAACATACAAAGAGTAAGCAGAAAAGGAGGACAATTAGAATATAAAAAGTATGGAGACTTATGACTTAGGACAATGGAAGGCATGCAATTAAAAAGATGGCATGCAGTAAGAACATTAGCCCAAAAGTGTTTCAACATATGCATATTGAAAAACAAGATGCGTGCAACATCCAACAAATGACAATGCTTTTATTCAACACTATTTTGCTAAAAGGTGTAATCACAACTAGTTTGATGAATAACACCATGATTAGCACAAAAGGAATTCATTACAAACTAAATATATTCTATTGCATTATCAGAGTGTAGAATCTTTTTTTTGATAGGTAATAAGGATATTATTAAAACAAACTGAAAAAAAAAGGAGAGCCAATACAAGGTGTTCATGATGGTGAACACAAGGAGAAGCAACAAACAAACAAATAATAACAAAGAACAAGAAAAAACTTAAAGTGTAAAACTAAAGTCTTTTGGCATAGAGCTTGTAATTGAACCAAGGAGACAAAAGTCTTTTGTAATCAAATAAAGTCTTCATCATTGTAGCTCTTCATCTTGCCAACACCTTAATGAGCTTACTAAATGGAACAAAGATTTCATTATGAATTTAGAAACAATATGAGATAACTCAAACATTCCTTTCATAAAAAGCAATTGTGTCAACAAATATATTAAAGTAAAAAATTCATTCAAAGAACAAGAATGAGAAGGTCCCAATATAATTGCACGAATTACATCAAAGGACTCAGATTAGTGACTATGACTATTACTCAAAAAGGTACTACAGTAATACTTTCCTTTCTGACATGCTTCTCATTCTAGACTAGACACATGACTCAATGTAGGAATGGCAAGCTTGACTTTGGCCAAGAAAGGGTGTCTTAAACAAAAATATCACAAAAGTAAAGATACAGTAGCACTTAGTGGAAAGGGTGAATGAGAAAGAGCCATTAGGATCTAGATAGTACAGTTCATCCTCATGCTCTAAACCAATTATCTTCTGCATCTTAAAGTCTTAATAGACACAAGAAATGGGATAAAACATTATAGAAAATTGTAAGGCTTTCATCAATTGACTATAGAAAGTATATTAAAAGGGTAATCAGGACCATAAAGACAAGATGTTAAAGATAACAAGTTAGTAGGATGAAAAACACCTTCCTGAAGGTTATGCCAAGAAGGTTTTTTTTTTTTTTTTTTTGTGTGGATAATTTGATAGTTGGGGGAGGGGGGATTTGACTTTAGATGTCTCCATTAGAAATACTAGAAGGTGCCAGATGAGTTACAAGACTCTTGGACAACAACATTTATTAGGTAATATGAACTCACGTAGATCAGAGTCTAAACCAAATAACAAGAAAGCAGTCATAAATTCCTCCCAAGGTCTCATTTATTGCTCCAAATCAGTAGTAAAAGATCAAAACATTCTTAAGATTACTATGATTCTTAGACAATAGTTTATCAGATTGCTTAGTGATAAATTTTTTGTCATGTCTCATAAACTCAAGAAACATTACTATGATGCAAAAATGAAAAGAAAAATCTACAATAGACTCAAATCTTCTTAAAAGAGTCACAAATTTACTGTAGCAGAAATATGAGGTTCTATGCTATACCACAATCATCCCAAAATAACTGAATCCTCACTCATCTAGTACCTACAAGCTAAATCTTCTAGTTAGGCAGGTTATTAATCAATTATTTCAATATTTGTTTCCCCCACACAAAGGTTTTCATAGCATGTATCCAATTCAAATAATTTCATTAACCAATATCATCATCCTTGACTTGTGATGTTTTCCTCTAAGCCATGACAACAAATTTTTCTTCAATCGTGTTAAACACAACTAAATTGAGGTAGAACATTAATGAAATTCAGCAAGCTATTAGTCATTCAACTAAACTAGATCAACCCCAAATAAAAGAGGAAAGCAACCAAATTCCAGCACACGCATTATCCCAATTCAGGGGGAAAAAAAAGGAAAAAGAAAAAGCTTCACAAATTAACTAACATCCCCATAGAGTAAAATTGCAACAACCCTTCAGAAATTACGGTCTTCAAGGCTGGCCAAACTTCCTAAAGACATACAACAAGCCAACAAAGAAAAAACAAAAAAAACCCTCTAGAATAAGAATAAGTGAAGTGCCGAAACTCCCAAATTCCACAAAATTATCCACCAAACTCCACAAATCAGCAAACAACCATCACTCAATCCTTCTTAAGTCTTATTTGGCCCCCATGGTAAACACAAGCAACAAAACCAGCAAGCAAGCTCCAAAACAATGTATTAACAAAAATAGTGCTGCAGATAAAGAAAAAGGATAATAAAAAACTCACATAAGATGATTTCAAAAAAATTTGGAAAAATAAATCATAATTACCAATGAAGGCTGGTAACTTAGATCATGTGGCTGCTATAATCTGTTAACCATGTCGGTATTGATGTTAGCATAGGAATGCTGACATAAGCACACCGCAATCCTATGTAGATGACCTCTAGATTGTCCTAATGGATTTTAGGGTTGGATTGGTACCCTCTAATACCAAGTTGAGTTGAGATGTTAGTGTTTAAAGAAAGAAAAGGAGGAAAGAAGAATTGAGAGAGGGAAATAGAGAGAGAGAGAGAGAGAGAGAGAGAGAGAGAGATTTGAAAAAAGTCCTAGAATTGCATCAATCTGTCTCTCACCTTAGCAAATATTTATATTAGGATTTATGACATGATTACAAGAATACCTGTTTCTTAATGTAAAATAACACACGCACACATATACTCCATATAACAAGAAGTAACTCCAGCAAAAATCAACAGACAAAGTGTTGTAGTTCTCATATCTATCTGGGGACTCACAAAGACCAATAAACCAGAAACTTGACCAAACATTTACATGTTATCCCCTTTCACTAGAACATAAGCCTATATATCCCAGTTCACATATTGACAAGGAACTCCTTCAGAAAGGTACCCCAAGTCCCCTCAGATTATTTCTTTTTCAAATTTAAGTAGAGTCAGCATTCACAATATGGATTTGAAATCTTCCAATATCACGTACAAGTCCACCATGCCATGAAACCTGCAATCCAAGTGATACCTAGTGACCTACATAGGGTTTAATTCAGATAATTACGAGTAGTTGACAAATCTTTCTTAGTCTTTTCAAAGTTCCATCTTTGCATTAAAGCTCAATATGGTGTGTTTTTCACCATGATGTTTACATTTTCTTTCAAATGAGTGCTTTCCATTCATTACATTTTTTACAGTGTGCAGCATGATTTCAGATTACATTATATTTTTGCTTCAAATTGCAAACAACTGGTCTGAACTAAGCATTCAAGTACAAAAAGGACAAATACTCATGTATATCTGACCTTGGAACCAACAAAGCCTCCAACTCCTTTGTTACATTTTCTTTCAAATGAGTACTTCCCATTCATTTCATTTTTTACAGTGTGCAGCATGATTTCAGATTACATTATATTTTTGTTTCAAATTGCAAACAACTGGTTTGGACTAAGCATTCAAGTACAAAAAGAACAAATACTCACGTATTTCCGACCTTGGAACCAACAAAGCCTCCAACTCCTTCACATTCTCTTATGAAGTCATGTATCTCTCTATTCAATACACATCTTAAAAAAACACACCCAGGAAATAGGGGCTTTGGTTTAATCGAGCAAGTACCATTCTTCAACTTCCTCTTCACATTGACAGCTGCAGTATAGACCTGAAAGCAAACACTACGAGGTTGCAAATCTATGTATTTTTTGATTTCTCATCCACCCATTGTTTACTATCTTAAACTTGCAGCTTCCAAAGACTAATTTAAAACAAATAGAGTGTGCGCAAGAAACAGTGCAAACAGCCAAACTTGAAATATATATATATATGCATACAAACACACTGTCCCAATGTTAGTGAAGAAATTAAGTAGTCAAAATTTCATTGATCTTCCATGGTTATTATATTTGAACTTAGGCTTCAAATTTGAATTTATTATGGTTTTACAGATATGCCCATAAATCACTGTTAAATACTACATGCATCTTAATTATGTAATCCCCGCTGAAGTTTCATCCTATCTAGGTGTCTACACAACCCCTTAAGGCACTGTTATGTGTTAGTGCCAATGCAAACCATTAATAATATCGCCACAGTAAGTTCTTATCAGAATATTTCTTGATTTCCTTTCCCGCTATATTTACAAGTTTACAAAACAAGCCTTCCCAGGAAGCACATTAGTTGAGCAGCATACATAGCAATATAGCATCATAACACGGATCACTATACACTTTACTGAATTATCGTTCAAATTCCGGTTCACTTTTTATGTGAACAGTGATAAATTACCAATTGTCCAAAAGCATAAAGTTAATGAATTTAATCATTTCATCTAATACTCCTCTCCACGTTCGGGCCTAAACTACCATTATTAAATGAGGCCCACCACGTGATATTTTTTTTAAATGAGATATAAGATGGAGACAAGGTTGAACCTAAAATCTCCTCCTCTGATAAATTACAGATGGTCCAAAAGCTTAAGTGATTATGAAATAGTAAATTTAACCATTTAATCTAACAAACAGAACACCGCATTATCTATTGCCAGATTAGGCCATTGAATAATTCAGAAATGCTCCTATACAGTCTAGTTAGTAATTAGCTCATAGATAAAAGCATGAAAAATAAAAATTTAGTTTCATTCCAATGCAAACAAACCCATCCAGCTGGTTTCAAATGCATTTCCAGGAACCCAGTAAACTGAAAGTGGGAATTCAATTTCAAAGCGTAGTAGAACGTTAAACACACCTGAAAGTCAATTTCAGGGAAGTTTCTAGCGAGTAAGCGAGCGAGGAGTTCGGCGGTGTCCACGGTTCTAATACGGCCTACCCGAACGACCCACCATTGGGGACCCAACTTGGCAAGAGTATCGAGGTTGAGCTCTTCAGTCCAAGTGGCGAACCTCTTCTTGGGCTTCTTGATGAGTCTCTCCTCCACTTGTTCTCTCCAGTTGGTGCTGTTGCTCGCTCTTCTCTCGTTCCTAAGCTGCCTTCTTTCCCTGGCGCTGAGTTCCTGTTCCTGCTGCTGCTGCTGGGTGTTGTTGGCGGAGATTATGAGTCTGGTTCTGGGGATAGAAGACAGGGGAATGGAGGAGGAGAGTAGGCAATGACTCCGCCATTGCACAAGTCCTTGATTCATCTTCTACACACTACGGTCGTGGTGGATAGTTCTGTTCTGATTCCCACACAGTTTTCGAAGTTTTGGTTGAGATATTGGGATATGGACCAGATTAAAGATTACCAATGGGCCATTGTTAATGATGGACTCCTTGTTAACGTTGGGCCTATTTGCTTAATCTCTCAACTATTTGCTTAACATATATATTTTTCACTATTTTTTTAAGAACCCTAAAAGTATAATGATAAAAGATATAAATATATATATTTTTCCATTCTTACTATGTATGGGGTTTAGATTTGACATATATTATGAAGGGTTTTATGAAAAAGTGAAAAAGTGATTAACCTTTTTGATAATTTTTTCAATTTCTTATAAAAAATTTTATAAAATAGTTTATTAATGTATATCTTAAAAGCACACATTAATCGGAGCCTATTATGAATTACTTTCAATTAGGATCATTCCATAAATATTTTTAGCATGCAAGGACGACATTAAAAAAAAAATGTTATACAGTACTAACAATTCATGATGATAAAGTCATTTTGTTTCGCTCCACCCAAATTTTATGGATTTTCTCTATTTGAAATGATATATAGGTTTTCTCTATTTGAATACAAATGATACAGTGATGAAGAGAAATCTCTATCTCCCATCCTAATTAATTACAAAAAATGTCCATTTTTTTTAATAGTTACAAATTTACATTTAGTGTTCAAATTTTGTTTTATATCGGGCATTACTGTTTAGTTGTTGGCATCCCATTTTGCATCCTGCATTTAACCTGACAAAAGGGTAATTTTACTTTAGAAATATGTATCTTAATTCTGGTCATTAGATTCTTAATCTCATTTTGCCAAAATGATATTGATATTGTAATGATCAAATCGACTGGCATAAGTCCTAACCAGACCATCAAATTAAAAGTTATCATCAAATCAAGTTTAAATTGCCAAAATGCACTATTACAAATTGAGTTCGACTATATGTGATTATGAACAATTAATTCCAATTGATTATAATTATAATCAATTTGAGATTAATGACGTGTCATAATTTGATTGGCTAGGACTACATTTTGAATCTGTGAATAAGGTTAATTTTCCAAGAAACTAGACATCCGAGACTTCACTTCGAGCACAAGAACAAGACAATTCCGATCATAATTGAGTAAGATATGATTTTTTTGAAGTTGGATATACAAGTTGTTACACTAGTTACGAGAAAACCGAATTTTGCTTGCTCTTCACTCCAACCAATTTTTACATTTAATGCACCAGATTTCCCCAAAGGCTAAAATAAAGTCTAGGTTCATGATTCTTTGTCAACCCTCATTAAATGACATTCCATTCATATTTTCTCCACCACTGCTATATGAACCCCCCCTCTCCTCCATTCTAAGACAAAAACCCTCATCTCTTCTCCTTTCTTGAGTTCTAGTGAAGTATAGTAGTTTTGTCATATCTTGATCTTCCTGAGACTTAAGGTATTGAGTGAGACTCACTCTCCCTCTCCTATCTCTTCTTTTCCTCCACCTTTTGAACCTCCACCAACAGTCTCCTCCTCCACCGTATGGATCTTGCATGAATGTATAATCTTTTTCCCCAACTTGTTTTTTGTGTTGCCATGATGAGAATTTAAGATTAAAGCATGATAGTAATTATTTAAATTCCCTTGAATATGTTTGAATGTTCTTATGTGTTTTTCACATGGTCTTGGTTGTCCATCACATGTTTATGCATAACACCAGTTTTGATCTTAAACCCACGTCAAAAACATAAAAAAGATGTTTGTTTCATAATTCTTTCAAATCCTTGAATCTAGGATATCACCATCCATACACATGCACATAAATTGAATTAGGGTTTGTTTCAATCAAAATGCAATGCTTAATAAATTGAATTAGAATTTATCACATGCACATACATTAAATTCAACATGCAAATTGATTGATATATTGGATGATATGATATAAATGTTGGTTACAATAGTCTAGAAAACCGGTTTCACCGGGCAAGGTGGGTGCCTAACACCTTCCCATCTTGTAACATAGCCTCTGAACTTAGATCAAGGGTTAGTAGATCAAGTATTTATCCATGTAATTTTCAATTTCTAGATTGTAACTAGGAAACAAAGCCATGTAATTTCCTATGATCAATGTACATTCATTTGCAAATTAATAAAATGAAGAATTTTTCAATTATGATTTTCTTATTTATTCTAACAATTAAATAAGTGACGACTTCATTGTAAAACACTTAATCTAAAGGGGGAAAAATATAATCAGTCTAACCTCCATTTTGAGAGGCAATAACACGACCCCATCCATTTACGTGGGTTTGGCCTAACACCACAAAAAAGAAGAAGCCAATGGCACGGTCTCTCACAATAGCGACTCCACTGGGGATATTGTGGGCTAAGCTTCAATTAAATTATGGTGGTCAACTATGTCATTGTTTGTTTATTGTTTTTTGCATATAATATGTCTAATGTGTCATTATATTGCATGTCATGCATCATTTGCTTGAATGAAATTTATTTTATTTATGTGCTAGCCCAGAAGCCCGATAGTATTAACCATGAATTGTGGTCTTCTTGAGACTCACATACCCAGCAGTGAACCTACCACCCACCATGACAAGGATCATCATGGTTATACCATGATGTTTCATAGGGACAAAATATACCGTTCGAACCAACACAGTGCTCTTGGTGTCATAAGTTGGGAGGTACGACGTCCTAACTTATGGGGACCTTTAACCTACCTTCTACCCATGTTGCAATGACCCATAGAACCTACCTTTAGGTCAATCCATGTAAATTGCATTGCATTATGCATGTGTTTGGTCGTTGTTTGAATCATGACGAGCCCAATTCCAATGCTTGAGCTCATCATAGTTGTTTGAACCTTGGCATGGAAGCCCAAATTTGTTTCTTGAATGAGTCAAAGCCCAACACTTGAGTCTATCAAAGGTGTATATGCATGATCAACATCAAAGGCCAAAAGCTCACCAGATGCATGCCTTCCAAGTGTAAGGTCAAACCATTTCAAGCAAATACCAAAAGATCATAATCAAGGTTCAAGCCTTCTAAGTGCAAGCCCAAGCCATTTCATCATAATCAAGGTTCAAGCATCCTAAATGGACCAAGAAGAAGCAATTGGCCCAACTTTGCCTCACTTCACATTAGTTTTGCAATATCATGGTTAAGCTTAAAGTTTGTTTGTTTGTTTATTCCATGTTTTGATATTTCTTTGAATTCAAAAATTTTATGTAGCATTTAATGTGCTTTGTTCGCGCATGTATATTTAAAAAAAAAAAACCAAAAAAATTCAAAAAAAAATTCAATATTTCCAAATCTTTCCCAAAAAAAGAGAAAAAATTTCAAATGAAAAAAGTCTTTGGACTAAGGGCATTAGGCCCTTGAGTCATTTAAAAAAAGTCATTGGACTTCCTAGTGACTTTTTCAAAAAGACCCTTTTTTTTTTCAAAGATTTCGAGACTCTTTAAAGTCTTCTTTTCAAAATGGTACATGAGGATTCTTTGGACAAAACTTTTTCTAAATTGTGATGTTTAAAGGCTTGAACAATCAACTTGTATTGAGAAATGATTAATTTCATTTAATTGATGTAAACACTTTTGCTAAAATATTTTGAATAAAAGAGAAAATGGTCTTAAAAGGCAATCAAAGAAAATCTGTCCATTAGAAAATTCAAGAAGCTCATGCATTCAATCCAAATATCTGAAAACTTATGTCATCATTAGAGCATTCATACTTTTTCTTTTAAGATGAATTTATTAAAAGAGCTTAAATCATTGTGCCTACAAGCAAGCATTACTAGGGATAGGAGGCCATCTTTGGTTAAACAGGATTATTCCCTAATACCTAGAACGATCATCATCTATTACTAGCCCATTTGAGCCTTTAAACACTTAGCCTCTTTTTCGTATGAACCCACTAAAATCTAAACCTAGGGTGGGAAAAACCAAAGTATGCTTGCTTTAATATCATGTTGAGGAGGAGTCAACCTTGTAGCTTTGGAGCTAATTGATAAATCTCTCCAAGAAGACATGAAAGACAAGTGAAGAATTCATTAAGCTAAAGACAAGAGATCATCAAAGAAAAATGAGGTTTCACACAATCAAGGAAAGAGAAATGAAATTCGATCAATGTGAGAAAAAAAAGTGTCTGTAAAGTTTGAAGAGCCTAAAATTTATCGTGCCAAGAGGAATACAAGATTCATCTAAAGAGAGTTCATCAAAAAAGGAAAGATTCATAAAGCATAGAAATGTGCATCGAGGCAAGAAAAAAGTATAAAGAGTGCATCAAAATAACTTAAGTTGAGAAAAACAAGGAAGGAAAAAGATCCCTTAAAAAGTTCATTCAATCAAGAGATGAAAGACAACAACAAAAAAAAAAAAAAAAAAAAAAAAAACGCCTGCTAGGCCGAAAACCCAAAAGGGCAGTCTAGACAAAAGTTAGAGCTAAAAAGGAAAGAAAAGAAAGAAACCCTGTTAGACTGAAAAACTAAAAAGGCAGGTTAGGCAAAAGTTAAAGCCAAAGAAAGAAGAAGAAAAAAAGGGTAAAATCCTAGCAAATTGAAAATCTGAAGATGTAATCTAAAAGAAAAGGATTTTACAAGATGAAAGTCTAGAGTTATGATTCAAGAGGAATGAGCTTAAAAACAAAGGTTAATACAAGTGACTAATGAAGACTCCTCTAATACTTGATTTTTGAGTAATGCATACTTGGGGGAAACATCATAGGGAATTTTGAGTCTTTTATATCTTTAATTTCATAACCCAAACCCTGACCAACATTACAACCCATGAGTAAAGACCTCCTTGAAGTCTTGCTTGTAGACACATTTTAAACTCTAATATTATTTTCTCTGGAATTAAAAAGGAAAAATGCTTAAAATTGTCAAACCCCACTAGATGATATGTCCAAGGAGAAAAATTCTCAAATTCTCAAATGACTTAAAAGAACTTTCAAACTTAAAGCACTCTCCTTGTTTGCACCCAACAATGTGATTCCTAAATATTATCACATTTCATTTCTTGATTTCCTTTGGAGACTTAGTGCACCTTTGGATTGCACTGAAAAGGAAAGCAAACGCGCATCTGCGTTTTTTGTGTGGGTCCTGTGTACTGTTCACGAGACCCGTTAGTACTTTTTTCAGCAAAAACAACTTTAAAACTGGGTCTCACGGCACTATTCACACATTTAAAATTTATTTTGCTACAGTGTTTTCAATTTTCAGTTTTTAACAATAAATGGTATCCAAATTAGGGCTGTCCACGGGTTGGTCCGGGTTGGGTTTGTGCCCAACCCGGAACCGACCCGCCAGAATCAGGTGGCAAAAAAATGCACTCGTTGCTGACTTCCAAAGTGAATGGATCGGGCGGATTAGACCATTAGATGGTGGCGGACAGGTTGGTCGAGGTCGAAAATCCAAAAAATGGTGAAAACCAGCGTGAAAATGGCGAAAACAGCAAAAATCCGACATGAGAATGATGAAAATTCGGCGAAAATATTTGAGGTTTCTCCAGATCCGGCCTAATCTAGGCCAGTTTTGGCAAAATCTTGGCTAGATTCGGTGAAATCTTGCCGAGATCTTGACGAAAATGATCTAGATCTCACCAGATCTACCTAAAATCGCCGGTAATCTTGTGGATTGGTCGGATTGGTTTTGATTGGATTCTAGAGAAGGAAAGCCGACGTCCGACCTGCCAAACTCGGGTTTTGAAGGAACAAACCCGTTGCCAACCGCTGGAGAAGTCGGATTCGGTCGGCGGTGGGTCGGATTCGGTCGACTGCGGCGGGTGGGTCGGGTTGGCCTGGTCTTCGGACAACCCTAATCCAAACAGACCCTTAATCTGACAATGTTCAAAAGAAAGAAGCAAATTTTGATTACATGAATTTAATGATCTTGATCCTTTATAATCAAATAGATTTGTTTGGTTCTTAAACACTATGATTTTCCAAAATGGTTGTTCAAAGGATCACATCTTTTTAAAAAAATGGAAATTTGTTTTTTTCAAAAAAAAAAAGAAGAACAAGAGAAATCTCTTTTTTTTTTTTTTTTAAATCATTCTTTTCCAAAATCCACTTTTCTAGAAGTACGCCTTGACCTAATCCTCTATGAAAGAGGTACATAAGCAGCCTTTCAAAGGCTCGGTCCCAATCACCCAAACAACCTTAGGGAGCAAAGTCAAAACATTGTGGCAAAATTGTTTGGGTGCAAGTTAGGCTAAGCCCATTTGTTTTGCATCAAGCATGCTTAAACTTGAGGCATTGACCTATTTATATTGTATGCAGATATGTCCTTCTTGCATGAAAGCATGTTTTCATTTGAGGCATCAATCCATTTTTTTTTTGGTAAGCATGTACACATTAGGGGCATTGGCCAAATTTTTTTCATTATAACTGGTTTCTAGCAAGCTAGAGAAAGAAAGCCATTTTGTAGGAACCAAGGATGGCAGACCGTGATTTTCTTTCATGTTCCCCAATGGTTACAATATCTCAACTTCAATCTAAGCATGGAATATGCCCCAAACTAGGCGCATTGGCTAAGTACTTCCAATCATTTCGATTAATAAATCCATTGCTAATTGAAATTATCTTTTTGCACGAATTAAGTAAGGACTTATCCAGCAATCCACATCAACTTCCAATCAAAGTTATTCTCATTCAAAGGATATGTTTTTCAACCAAAAAAAAAAAAAATCATCATGAATAAATCTTCATCACTTTTACTCCATCTTCATCTTCTTCACTTTTTGATAATGAACAAATCTTCATATTTCAAAAAAAAAAAAAAAAAAAGAATTTTCAAAAAGCCTTGGGACTAGGGGCTCGTGCTTCCTAGGTTGCTTTCGAAAAAGAAAAAAGAATTTTTTTTTAAAAGCCTTGGGACTAGGGCATATGGTTCCTAGGTTGCTTTCACAAAAGAAAAAGAAAAAAAAAAGAAAAATTTAAAAAGCCTTGGGACTAAGGGCATTGGGCTGGTGCTTATTAGGTTGCTTTCAAAAAAAATCATTAATTAAGATTTTCAATTCTTTCAATATATATATATATATATATATATATATATATATAAATAAATATATATATATATATAAAAAAAAATATATATATATATATATATATATATAGATTCAAGATTTCCAAATCTTTCAATAAATAAATTACAAAATTCCTAGGAAAAATTTTCATTAAATTCTTTTTCAGGAACCAAGAACAGAAGGTTATGATCCTCTTCCATATTCTCTAGTGGTGCAACATCAAGTCAACTATCCACACTCAACATTCATCAAGGCATGAAATATGTCCCAAACTAGGGGCATTGGGCAGGTATGTTAAATTTTCAATGAATAATTCTGGTACTAACTATAAATATTTATTTTGCAGGAACTAAGGTACAAGACCCATACACGTTGGCATTAATAACACCCTACAAGAAATCATCAGACCTCGTGGAAGCACGTCCAAAATCCAAATCCTTGGACCTTTGGGAAGCATGTCCAAAATTCAATTTCAACGGACCTCTGGGAAGCATATACAAACTTCAAATCAATGGACCTCTGGGAAGCACGTCCAAAATTCAATTTCAATGGACCTCTGGGAACCATGCCCAAACTTCAAATTCAAGGGACCTCTAGAAAGCACGTCCAAACTTCAAATCATCGGACCTTTAGGAAGCACGTCCAAAATTCAATTCCATCGGACCTTTGGGAAGCACATCCAAATTCAAATCCATCAGACCGCTGGGAAGCACGTCCAAAGTTCAAATCAATGGATCTCTAGGAAGCACGTCTAAAATTCAATTCCATTGGACCTCTGGAAAGCACGTTTTTGTGAAATTTTAAAATACTCGCAAGTGTACGAACCGTACCGAAGTATAGTTTGACAAGAACGAGGTTGAACTCACAGGGACTTGAATGAATGTAGGAAAATTAATCAAATCTTAACCAAATTAATCCTAATCTAGTTTAATAGAAATTGGTTGTTTTGAAAGTAAATAAACTAAGCAAATAATAAAGTTAAGCAAATAGTTAAACTAAGCAAAAGATATAAAACAATCAAAAGATGTAAACAATCAAGGGAAATGAATTAAGGTTTTGGAATCCGCCTTGTAAGTCATATCAGCATATATTTATGATCATTAATTTTTCTCAACTCACTACATGATAATCTAGAAATCAATCTTGCTATCATGGAAAATATTCTCATTAAAATCATTATTTTAAAAATCAAAAGCATGTTCTTCTTCGCTTCTTAAGTATAAAATCAAATCATCAATTGTATCTATAGCCAAACAAATCACAAGATATATCCAATTCTAAAAATCAAATCATAAATTGTATCTATTGACAGATAAATCACAAGCGATATCCAATTTTATAATCAAGAATTAATAAACCAAGCATTCAATTAATTAAGACAAATCCTAAATCATGAGAAAAACATGATTGAACTCATATCTAGAATCTCATCTTAGTCAATTGATATGAAGCAAGAACAATTTAAATCATTAAAGAACAACTATTGTGGGAAAAATCAAATCACATAAATATTACTAATAATCTTTAACAAGGTTTCATCCTCAACCCTAATTATAAATTTAGCTACTCATAGTAATTAAAATAAAACACAAGAATAAAATACTAAATATTAAACTAGACAAATAAAATAAAACTAACTGTCATGGAAGCAAACCAAAGAAGTAACCGCACTCTCTATGTTCAGCCCCCAGCCCTAGCACTGGCCTCCTTGAATTTTGCCCTAAAGAGCCTTTAAATAGGTCAACAAATCCTATTACAAGTAGAATTCCCGTTTGGGGAAAATTCCAGATTTTTAGACTTTACTTAACCGACAATTTTGGCCCATTTATCGCCAGAATTAGGACTTTTGGTAAACTACAAAGTTGTAGCCCTTTAAGTTAACTTTCCAGCCCAACTTGAATCATCTCGATTGGACATCTGAACCGAAAGTTATGCCAAAAATACTAACTGGTGTGCAGGCTGAAATCCCAATCCGAATTGAACTTGGATTTGATGCAAATTTCCTTTGATTCTTTGCTCCAATTGGACTTAAATTTAATTGAGTTGACCTTATTTAACTTCATTATGGCCCTTGTAAAAGTAAAGTCCATTAGCTTTCTTCTTTGCACAAATCCACTTATTTAATTCCATTCTTCTACAAAAGATAAATTCACGCAATAAGATTCAATTAAACACAAAATTGATTATTCACCATTATTCCAAAACCAAATATAAAATGCATGAATTACCTCAAAATAAGTATGATAATGCTTTCTAACAATGATATAAATATGCAAAATTAAGCTATTATCAATGCACATCACACGTCCAAAATTCAAATCCTTGGACCTCTGGGATGCATGTCCAAAATTCAATTTCAACGGACCTCTAGGAAGCATGTCTAAACTTCAAATTCAAGAGACCTCTGGGAAGCACGTCTAAAATTCAAATCCTTGGACCTTTTGGAAGCACGTCCAAAATTCAATTTCAAGGGACCTCTGGGAAACACGTCCAAATTCAAATCTATCGGACCTGTGGGAAGCACGTCCAAACTTCAAATCAACGGACCTTTAGGAAGCATCCGAAATTCAATTTCAACGGACCTTTGGGAGGCACGTCCAAATTTCAAATCCTTGGACTTCTAGGAAGCATGTACAAACTTCAAATCCTTGGTCCTCTGGAAAGTGCGACCGAAATCCTCATTTTGTCGTGACCGTTGGTAAGCATGTCTTATACTCATTTTTTTTCCAATAAAAAAAAAGTTGCATGTATGAACTACGTTTGGACTTGATCCTCTCACCAAGAGGTTCGTAGGCAATCTCCCTTGAGATTTGGTCCACATTTTATCCATTAAATGTTAGTTTACATTTTAATCTGCATGCATCACACGTTCACCATGGTTAAATACTGATTGCAAAGTTAGGTGTCTTTTTCATACATTGACATTCGCATTTCAAGCTCTATCAATGAGGGGTATTCTATTGACAACCCATTTGGTAACACGCATTTAACCTCACATGGAGGGTAAAAGGGTAATTTTACCATAGAAATATGCATCTTGATTTTGGTCATTAGATCCTTAATCTCATTTCACCAAAATGATCTTGATGTTGTAACGATCAAATCGATTGTTATAAGCTCTAATCGGACCATCAGATTGAAAGTTATCATCAAATCAAGTTTTAATGGCTGAGATACACTATCACAAATTGAGTCTGACTATATATGATTATGAACAATTAATTCCAATTGGTTATAACTATAATAAAATTTGAGATTAATGACGTGTCATAATTTGATTGGTTAGGACTACATTTTATGGTAAGGTTGTACACACTTAATTAATCAGATAGTCAAACATTAATTATTCAATGAGTAATTTGTGCAATTATCTTTTAATTAAGGCAAATTTGGAACTAATTAAGTCTGAAATGGGAGTGATTGGAGCCTATTAATGTTAATTGGAAACTAATTTGGGACCTATTAATGTTAATTGTGCTGAAATTATTTTCTTACAAATGACCTCTGCTCCCCATTTTGTTGATATCTCTCAAAATATTTTGAATCTGTAAATTAAGTTAATTTTCCCAAAAACCAGACATCAGGGGCTTCAATTTGGCTCTACAGGCTATTACACTAGCTACGAGAAAACCAAATTTTGCTTGCTCCTCATTTATACCAATCTCTACATTTAATGCACTAGATTTCTCCAAAGGCTAAAATAAAGTATAGGTTCATGATTCTTTGTCAACCCTAATTAAATAATCTTCCATTCATATTTTCTCTACCACTATTATATGAACCCCCTATCATGATAGTATTAGTTTTTTTCTTAGTCCCAATCAAATTGGACTAAGCTTTATGATGTGCCAAAGAATGAATGTTTACAATGTTTTGTTGCACATTACAAGGCAAGTGTAACCATGATTTTCAGACCTAGATTGTTTAAAGAATCGAGAAAAGGTATAGATTCAAAATTCTTAACGTCAAATCACGATGATATCATAATTAATTTAGTAATTAAGTAAAACACACCCACACACAAAATATTATGAATATTAGTTATAATATAAAATAAAAAGTAGTAATGAAAATTTATTTAATTTAGTAGTATGGCATTCTATTAAGTTTACTTCAAATAATCCCGCCCCTCCACACTAAAAGCATCTTCATGCAACCGCACCCTAGTAATTGGAGTTTAACTTGAAAACTGATCCACTTGAGCTCAGGTTCTAAATCTAACAACATGATTTTATTCCTTAGGAACTGTTCAAGGTGTTGTTGATTTTATATTTTTATTACAAATAATTCTACAAATTTAGATGGTATTTTGTATGGATGCATGCACATAAATTATTCCGCACTTATATTGCCAAATCAAATTATTATTAACTAATTCATTAATACGCCATTCATATGGGAAAAGTTCTCCTTCTTCTCCCAGTTACTAAGAGAAATGTTGTATCTACAATATTTTTATATTAAATATTTTGTGATAGGTTGTTATTAACAATTATTGATGGGTAAAAAAATAATTTCAATAGTAAGTTCAAATTATAACCAATAACAAATTAACACCTATAATTTGTTGTGAAAATGTTGTGGACATAGTACTTCTTTATTGTTAACTAGTGCGTAGCTCGGTGTATATGCATGGATAAAATTAAAAACGCTAGCTTGTAATCCCATGTATATGCATGGATACACTTAAAGATATACAATAAGATGTATTGTATAATTCCTATTAGGGGTGGCAAAATTGGACCCAACCCATGAACCCACATGATACGACACAAAATTAGCAGGTTATGGGTTAAGGTTTTATGAGTTTGTGTCATATTCAAATTAACACGACTAACCCGTTTAATAAACGGGCTGGGTTAGTGTTCATCATATGAAACCTGTTTGACATGTTTGACCCGTTTAATTAAATGGCATTTTACCAATATACCCTTCAAAACCTAGGTATATAAACTTATTAGTTGTTGTGGTTTATTTTCTTTGACATATTATGATTGATTATTTGTGATATTGAGATATGCTTTAGTTTTGAATGATTATTAGTGATGTAGTTACTCGTTAGTTTTGAATTTTATGTTAAAAATATTTATTTGTTTGGTTTTTCATAATTCATATTGTTGAGAAATTTAGACCCCGGTTGATAGAATTAACAAGTTTCAAACACAACTTGTTAATTAGATTTATTATGAATAAACTTTGTTAAAACAAACAAACATCAATATCATGCACAACAGAATAGTAAATAAGACAAGATATGATGACCTAAGAAAATCAATGAAACAAACTAGTTTACAGTAGAAAACCTGAGAGGAAACCTTCCTGAAAAGTAATTTACTATAGTAAAGAGAAGTTTCAGATGTAGTATAAAACCTTTGTCCCTAAACTCTACAATCCCCGTAGATGAACTTATAGCAGAAACCTACTATCGCTTCAGAACCTCTGAACTCTTCAATATATGAATGCCACTCTTTTGCACGGATCTCAGCACGTGACTAATTCCAGCAACTTGAAAAAGGTTGTTGGCTGCAAAATTCTTCACTTCATGCACAATAAAGATCAGGAAGCTCTTTGATTACAAAACCTTTTGGCGTAAAAATGCAATAGCTTTTTCTGAGAGAATAAGACACTAGGTCACTTTTTGCATGTGTTCTTCATGTATAACAGCCTTTAAAATAAGCTTTATATATGTCTATGGTTATGAGGAAAGAAACTCTACACATACATGTCAGCTAGGGCAAAAAATTAGATCTGAAAATTATGATTTCGTAGATCTTAACAGATTTAGCTCCTGTCGAGCTTTGTTCTCAAATCTCGATAGATACTGTTTCTGTTGAGGTATCTGTCGAGCTTTAATGAATAGTTTTTGTTCACTTATTTCTTGGTCCAATCTTCATGCCTTTAATACTTAACTTGAACTCTTGTTTTATGAAGTACTAAACCCATCCTAGATTTACTCAATTACAAGTAAAGTGTATTTTGTCAAAGGATTAACCAATTACGTAAAATATGTCCTTAACACATATCAATTTGGTTAATACTAAAATTAGTTTTGTTTTTGTCATTTTGATAAAATTTGGTAAATAGGTTGATATGACTAACCTGTTTAATAAATAGGTTGTGCTAGAGTTAAAGAATCCTGACCCATTTAATAAACATGTCGGGTTAGGGTTGACTTATATAGTCGAATACTCATGAGTCGACACGAAACGAACTCGACATGCAAACACGAATTGCTACCCCTAATTCCTATATATATAATTTAAATACTATTGATAATCATTTTTATATTTTGTTAACTCTTTAAAAAAATTTGTAAAGATATTATTAGGTATAAAATGTAAATTTTCCATTTTTTTTTTCAATTATTGTGATGCATTTTTTTTAAATGATTGATTATTTTAGACTCTTTAGTTTTTGTATTTAATAATTAACTTGGATGAATATTTATGATGTGGTCTCACATTTAATTCTAAAATTAAGAAATCAATCTCTTTAAGAATAAATAATTTAAGACACATGACCAAAATTGGAAGTCTAATTTAGAATTCTACTTTGAGTTTCTCTTAGTTTTACCTATTATTATATAATAATAATATATATAGAATATAAATTACTATTATACGGTTAAAATTTTATATGCTATTAGCTTGCACTTTTTTTAAACCATATATTTAAAAAATATATAATGGTTTCACATTATATATATATAATTTAAAATTTAATTGGTTTTGGACTTTTCAATTTTCGCACCCAATAATTCATTTGCCACAAAAATTAAAAACTTAAATGGACACAGGACAGAAAATTAAAGTCCAATTGAAATCTAATTTAGAATTTAATTGGATTTGTACTTTTTGATTTTTACACTTAATAATTCACTTGGTATAAAATTAAAAATTAAATATGACACGTGATGCAAAATTGAGAATCCAATAAAATTCTAATTGGATTTTCTCTAAGCTATTATATATAGATAGATGGTCTAAAAGTATAGTTTCTATTTGATATTTAATTAAGGCAATCAATTATTATTATTATTATTTAGAGAAAAAGAAGAAGTAATAGATGAATAGAATCTCAAAAAAAAAAAGAAAGTAAAATATTAATGAATACAAAAGAACAAAATTAGTAGCTAACGCAGCATTATGAATACAAAAGAACAATATGTCGGGTTCAATGTTTCCTAAAGGGAGGGAAAACCCAACCCCAAACTGTTCCAAATTACCCGCTAAAACTTCCTCACGAGTCATAGAGACATCACTCAACTTTCACGCATTTTATTTTCCTCCGAAAATTTCAAATAACTCCCGCGTCTTTCTTTCCCTCATCCCCTCCTTTTCTTTCTTTCCCTCTTTCCATAAACCTCCACATTTTTCTCTCACTCACTCCGATCTGAAAACTTCAACTGCTCTCAGCTCTCTAGACCCAAAAAAACCCACTTGTTTTTTTTTTTTTTTGTTGAAGAAATGGGAAATAGATCGAGAGCTAAAAAAGCTGAGAGTTTCGGAAAGGGAAAAGTGACCCCTCTCCAAGTCGCATTCATCGTGGATCGCTATCTCTGCGACAACAACTACTCCCAAACTCGCTCCAGTTTCAGAACCGAAGCTTCTTCTCTCATCTCCACATCCCCAGTTCAAGAGGTACCCTTTTACATTAAAAAAAAAAAGAAAAAAATTCTACTATTTGGGTTTTGATTTTTGCTGCTCAATCTATAATGGGTTTTTGTTATTTTTCTAAAAATCTGCGAATTGGGTTTTGATATTTGATACTAAATCTATAATGGGTATTTGTTATTTTTCTAAAAATCTACGAATTGGGTTTTGGTTTTTGATGATCTATAATGTGTGTGTTTTTTTTTTTTTTCGTTATAGGCACCGAAGAGCTTGCTGACTTTGGGGGCGATGTTGAATGAGTACATTAGTTTGAAGGAGCAGAAGGTGATGTTGGAGCAAGAAAGGGCTCGATTGGATCAAGAGAAATCTCGGGTTCAAACGCTCTTGCACAGTATGCAATCTGCCATGAACACCTACAATGCAAGCGGAAGCCTCCCATCGCTGCCACCGAATATGGCCGCTGACACCACGAGATCTGCTGTTGTGGTGGTTCCACAACCAGTCCAAGCTAGTACTTCAGGTACAATCTTGATCCAAGTGGTTAATTCTCTGTGTTGTAGACTTTATGTTTGATAATATTATTGAAGCGCTTTGTGAATGTTGTGTGCTAACTATGAGTAAGGGTTTGGGGATTTCTTTGAATTGTGTAGATCTATTTCGAATTGTGGCAGTTTTTGTATAGATTCATAGCAAGTGTTTCTGGGAAATGATTAGGGCTTGTACTAGCTTTTTCCCATTATACTTGATTCAATGTAAAATAGGAAGAGCAAATGCAAAATGATTGGGTTTTATTTTTTATTTTTTTTCCTAAACTTTTGGGAGATGTAGGAATTAGGAACAACTTGTAACAACTGAGATCTATCTATTATTGGTTCATGAATTGTGCTTGGTAGATTGTAGTCTTAGGTTGTACAATTGGGATTTGGGGTTTGCTTGTGGTACTAAGCACATTAGTTTGTTTACGATTCCAATGTATCGGACCATCAAGAGTTTGCTCTATAAATGATTTGGCTAGTTTATATCAAGCACTTTACTTTGTATGACCTTTGTATTTAATGTCATGATATGAACTGAGAAGACAATCTAAGAGTATGTTTTATAGATTGGCTATCGTTTAGTAATTTTGTTTGTCTTGGTGTGCACCAATTAGGTTGGCCAGCACAGAATTCACCGACTATTAAACCAGTGTCCACTCCTTTCAACGCTATTATGAATCCTGGGACTTTATACACACCAATCACAGATCCATCTGCACAAAAAAGAAAGGATGTTAGGGCTGCAACAGACGCGCCTCCAGCTGCAAAGAGATCTCGCTGTGAGTTACCCACCAGAAAGCTTCCAAACAGAGGTAATTTTTATTCAGACTTATGCTTTTATGCTATGTCTCTAATTATTCTTATTTCTGGTCCCCAAAACTTATTTGAGATCTGTTCTTGTTGCAGGTGCAAATACACTTTCACAATCAGTTAATACAGTCGATTGTCAGGAAATTGCTCAGCCATCTAGTGCAATGCAACCATCGCCTGATAACTCTCATCCTGTAGGGCCATTGGTTCAAGGATCCAGTGTTGCCAAATGTTTGTTCAACCAGCCTTCACTCTCCATTCCAAGCAATTCATCTGGTCCTAAGACACCTGCAAGAGCAAACTCCAGCCAAAGTGATAAATCCACATCTCCTCTGGAGATTTCTTCCAATGTCAATTGTAGTAACAGCAATACTCCTCAAGAGTTTACACCAACTCATTGCACTGTAATCTCATCGAAGAGAGTTACTGTCAGTCCAAACAAACAAATAATGTATGCTATGGAGAGGAGTCATTGCATTTCCTCTTCCTCACCAATTAAGACAAATTTGAAGAGACAGAGTAAGAGAGATCATGTTAAAGGAAGGCTAGATTTTGATGGTTCTGATGTGGCAACAAACTCAGACAAACCTATAGCTGATGAAATTTCTACACCAGAGTCTGGAAAGGAAGTGGACATTTTTGATATTGATCTGTCTAATTTAGACGCATTTGGAGATTTCTCCTTTACTGAAATGTTAGATGATCTTGATCTGGACTGTGAAGGAATTGATTATACTTGCAATCCATCCCTGGGTTCTTCGATTGACACTGTTTCAGGGTATTGTTTTTATTTGAGCCAACTGTATTTCCTATTTACATTTCTTCCCTTGATTATTCACCAGTGTTGCTCCAATTCTTTTATCTGACATTGTTTTCTACATTATGCAGATCATCATCTCATGAATCAGTGGATGGTAATGTGGGGCCTAATCAAATTATGTCAGAATATACATCAACTGTGACTGAAGTACTATCAGAGAAGGGCATGAATATGAATGGTGATAAAATTGATCCTTTACATCACTACAATGGTAATACAATCCATGCACTGTAAAATTAATAAAAGTAATTCATTGCTGCAGGCTCGGATTCTCTGACTGCAGTGAAGTCCATAACAAAATGCATACGGATTTTAAGCCCTGGTAAGTTCATTGTTTGATTCTCCTTTTCCCAAGTTTCCTCTCATTTTTGTTTGAAGGCCTACAATTATTAATTTTTGGTATTTGAAATTGCAGCAAAAAGTTGTAGGAGTAATTTGGATCGGGATAATTGCTTTGCAAGAAACTGACTTGTTGAAGGAATGACTCTTAAGCTGACATAGGGGTTGTACATTTATTGTGGAGGTTGCTGTTAACAAATGAACATTGAAGAATTGAATTCCTTGAAAATTCTTGATCAAATGTACTTATTTTTCCCCTTTTCTGTTCAAATGTGAATCGAATGCTTAAACATATTCATAGGAATAAAGAGGACAAATTAAGGACATTTTGTATCAAGCCAAGAATGTCTGCAGTTTCTCTACTTCATCAGGGCTTCCAATGAAAATTGGTGTACGCTGGTGAACCTGACGAAGAAGAAAGTAAATGTCAGCTGTGGTTGGAATTAAATCCCTTATGAAGTACTCTTTCCTAGTGAATTTTACAACTGATAGCAAGACACTTTTGTTCAAAGAGGCTCTTTGAATTTGTGGGTTTAGTCCCTATTGTAGCACAAATTTCCAATGTCCTGTTTACGTTTGTTACATAAATTAATTGTAGAAGTGCTATGTTTGATTTTGCAAAAAACTTATTGATAATGAGAAGCTTCTATTACCTCCTCTGGTTGGATGTCAAGTATTCTCTGGTGACCATCTGTTGCTTTCCCTCCAGCTTGTTCTATTAGATAGCTCATTGGTGCACACTCATACAAGAGCCTCAAGTTCCCATTTTTGCTGTTGTTGTTCTTGGGATTACCATAGATACCACCATATAGCAACATTCTATGGATTTCCCCGACAAGGCATCCTATGTAACGACCAGAATAGGGCTTGCCATTAGAGCCTGGCAGCCTAAGGTGGCTGAGGTATTTCTTCAGTTTTTCATCCCATAGGTCATAATTACCTTCATTGAATGAATAGATTTTTCCCGATTTTGGTATCTCTATATCTTCATGTGTTAAAACAAATTCCCCATGTGAGGGGTCCAAGGTGAATGCAAACACCCCTTTCCCTATTGAGAGTGTAAAGACAACTGAGCTTGAATATAGGCAATAGCCAGCGGCCAGTAGGTTGCTTCCTGGCTGGCAAACACTGGTGATGCATTTCTGTTTTTCCTGATCGAGCTGTGTTGTTGCAAAGTTGAACAATTATACAAATTAACAGGAATGGAAGCATTGCAATAATAATGGTACTGCAGTACCCTATCTCTTTCTCTTATAGGGCACCAAGGCAATCAACAAGTTTGCTAAGAAAACTGTATGCCTGTCCCCTTGGGGCATTGGGCTGAGGTTTTTAACATGAAATTAGTTTGTGCATGAAAATGCTGTTTGATGTTTCCCATTAAGCATGTCTTGGATCAAATTCTTTACGCATGTTGCAAAATGTTAGGATGGCATGGATTAAATGTCATTTTATTTTAAAACATGTATTTGGGACACATCAGCATTAGGCATGTGATTATTTTGGACTTTTGAGACAAGTATGAGGGGCTCTTCCGCATCCAAATAGGCTGGGAAACCGAGGAAAGTGAGATTAACAATGGGGACAAAACAATTTAGAGTTGTCTGTATTCACTTTTCATGCATTTGCTTACAAAAAAAATGCAAAATGAGAGGATTACCGTGGACGTGGAGTCATCGCCAATGTCAACGAGACCTTGCTCATCAGGGCCATATATTCCAAAGATGGAGCCAGTAGTCAAGGAGGTGTCAATGTTGGCGGATCCGTCAATAGGGTCAAACACTACAATGTAGTTTCCCGAGTAAGTTTCCTCCACCGCAACGGGTACATCTTCTTCCTCTGATGCTATAATCCCCGTGCGGCCGCAAGACCTTAGGCAGTTGCAGAACAACTGCAAATTAAGAACCCATCGTTAACTCTTGATGCTGAGTAGATAATGCATATCTTTTATTATTATTATTTTTGGGAGAAATTACACACCAATCCAATGGATCTTTTTTTTTTGAGAAACACCAATCCAATGGATCTTGAATCTAAAATCTCACCCTTCACCTAAAGCTTATAATGGGAGAAGATATTAATTAATTGAATTAGATCTCATTGGCCACTGCTAAAATTGCATTTGGATTATTCGAAATCTTAAATCATAAATTGCAATATTGAATAACTATATGTGCTTCACTGTGATCTAAAATGTTTATAACTTAGTCGATATTATTATTATTATTATTATTAAGGACGTTAAATTACAAATTAGAAATTACATTCTAAAACTTCGACAAGTTTTTTTATTCAGAACTTTTATGTTTTATTTTTCATTTCAATTCTAATTTCCAAGTCCACCAATATACCATCATTTTTGAAAGTGAAAATGATTAAAATCAACATTAAAAATGGATGAAACTAGAAGTAAGGACTAAATTTAAAACAGATTGAAGTGAAAGAATTAAATGAAAAAAAAAAAAAAAATTTAAGAACTAAATTGATCGATCAAAGTTAAGAGGATGTCACTTTCTACCAATATAATATAAAAACCAAAAAAAGCTTATAAATTGATTGTTGCCATTGATTTACTTTTTATAACGGGTGAAAACATGGTTTGTAATTTTGTATGGTTTAATAAAAAGTTCAACGCAAAACCAACCTCATTGGAGATAACGTCAAGTTTCTTCTGATCTTCACCTTGGATATTGATAGTTCCATGAGCCCCAGTGAGATTAATAATGCTTGACCTCTGAAGCAGCGAAGCGATTTGCTTGCAGGCCAATGAGATGCTTGAGAGGACAATCGCGAGCTCTGCGTCAATGTTACCTGCTTGTTCTTGCTTCAGCAGCCATATTGTTAGGTTCTCAATCTCATACTGGCTCCTCTTTCGTAGTTTGGTCTTTGTGGATCCCACAGCTGCTTTGCATCGGATCCTGGCCGCAGTGGCATCGCTTGTGACTGACTGTCTCTTGAGGCAGCGAAGATGGAGAGGAAAGAGGTTAGAATTAGGAGAAGAAGAAAGAAAGTTGGAGAAAAAGGTGTGGTTTTGGGAAGACGAAGTTGCAGTTGCTACAATCATTCTCTCTCTCTCTCTCTCTCTCTCTCTCTCTCTCAGTTTGCTACTACAGTGCCCTGCTTATCTTGCTACCTTCGACAATTGTGTGATTGTGATTTCCTAGGATGAAAATTGGATGTAAGCAACAAGTGACTCACATGACTAAAGGCAAAAAGTTTATTAGAGAGACTAAGGGTTGTTTGGATTGTTTTTTCAAATAATTATTTTTAAATAATATTACACATATTTTTATATATATATTTTTAAAAATGTTTTCAAATAACAATTTTTAGTTTTTAAATATGTACCAAATGTGCCTAAATTGGGTCAAGAGCTAGTGTAAAATGTGTGTTTTACGCCAACCAATCTTGACTCGACACATTCAACTAATTGAGATTTTTTTTCTCTCTCTCTTTCATGACAAGCTCATCTCTCTCTTCCCTTTTCCCTCTTTACCCCTTAGTTTATCTCTCACGTCTCTCATCTCAGCACCTAGTTCTTCTTCATCTTTTTTCTTAGATCCCTTTTTTGTTTTCTTCTTTAGCTCAAGATTCACATGTCACTTTTTTCTATTATCTTTTTTTTTTAGTTAATTTTTTTTTATCTTTATTCAAATATGCATTTGAAGGTTTTTTGTTGCAAGGCCTGTGAAGTGAAATTGCTTTATATTGTGGTTTTGAGTTTTTTTTAGTAATATTGTTGTCTATGTTGTTCTTTGTGGCTTGGGTATTGCAAGATTGAAGTAAAATTACTAGTTGAAACTGCTAGGTTGATTTGTTTTTGGCATAAATGCACTTTTAATCCCTACATTTTGATCCGATTTTTATTTTGGTCCCTACATTTTATTTTTACTACTTTTAGTCCCTAAACCAATTAACACGTGACATTTAAGTCCTTACCGTCACCCAACTAATAGAAAATGCTGACGTAGTTGACGGCACAGTAAAATAATAATTAAAAAATTTATTTTGGCATTAAAAAATTGCCACGTCAGCATCTAAATTAATTTTAATTAAATAAAAAAATTAAAAACAAAAAATTACATGAATTGTGATCTTAGAAGATTAAGAACTTGTTCTTCAATATTCTTCTTAAATCAAGAAATAAACCCAGAAAACGTAGAATCAAAGAACATGAACATTAAACTTACAGGGAAAAAAAAATGAACATCACCAAATCAAATAGCATGAACAATAGCAAACATAGGAAAACCCACACGAAACCACACCTTAACCAACAACAACAAACCCACACCGTTCAGCTCTGCATCCTCTCGTTCCTCATGCCCTCCGAGGTCTCCACCTTCGCTTGCACATCGAAACACTTCGTTTCGCTGTGCCGAAATGACACCAAGCTCTGTTTCACCATGTGCCATAGAAGGTGGGGCTCCAAGACCCAGATTCGAAAATGGGGCAACAACAAGATTGCCTTTAGGCTTCCCTACAAAACGCTTAATGAGTGGGAAAATCTCATCGGTTTTTGGCACTGAAGCGGTTCTGGAAATATCAGAATCTCATCGCCACCGTTGGTTTTCTTCGAGTGGGGCCCATCATTTCTATCTGGTTCGAGAATTTTCCTTTCGAAAAATGGCACCTACAGTCCAATTGAAAAATGGCACCTACAGTCCGTTATCGAAAAGCTCAATCTACCTCCAAAGGAACAAGAGGAACCAACTGGAGTTGTACTCGAATCCGAGTCAGATTCGTTTGGCCCGGGTCTGCTCCACGACGACGAGCCAATCGAGTATTCCCTAGCCGATTCTGAGTCGATCCTCAGTCCACTTGTCTCCGTCTGCAAATCCGTCTTGGGTTTTTCTTTTCGATTTGGGTAGTCTCGAATCTGAGCGATTACTTCGATCGGGGGTTCTTGCGGGTGTGGGGTTTCTTTGGCCGGTGTGTTTGGATTCGAAGATGGGTTTGGTTTGTTTGCATTGTTGTAATGCAAATGAAGCTTGGATTGTGGTTTTTGATTTGTGATTTGTGTCAGGTGGGCTTGATCTAGTTTTTGATCTGTGGTTTTTGATTTGCATTTTTTACGATCTTGAATGGTTGTTTGTTTGTTTGTTGTTGTTGTTTTTTTTATTTTATTTTATTTTATTTTATTTTTAAATTTCTGGGTTTGTGTTGTTAGATCTTGGTTTGTGTTCTTGTTATTCTTGTTCAAGGCACTCTTAGATCTCAATTAATGTGATTTTTTGTTTTTAATTTTTTTAATTTAATTAAAATTAATAATTTTTTTTAAAAAAATTTAGATACTGAAGTGACAATTTTTTAATGCCAAAATAGATTTTTTAATTATAATTTTACTGTGCTATCAGCCACGTCAGTATTTTCTGTTAATTGGGTGATGGTAAGGACTTAAATGTCACGCGTTAATTGGTTTAGAGACTAAAAATGGTAAAAACAAAATGTAGGGACTAAAATAGAAATCAGGTCAAAATGTAAGGACTAAAAGTGCATTTACGTTTTTATTTTTGGTGGATCTGAGTTTGTGGCATGGGTTTCTCACTGTATTTTGTTGTGAGTTCCATTGATGGTTGGTTTGGGTGTGTGAACAGCCCCTTTGATGGGATTTCTTTGTAAAATTTGCAGTTTTTTCAGAGGATTTTGCAGAAGAGAGGAAGATATGAAAAAAAAAAAAGATTGTGGCTCCTTCAATGTTGCTTCAAGCCTTCAATGTTTCTGGAAAAGTGAGGGAGATGGGAAGAGGAGAGAGGAAGAGAGAAAATGGTTTAAAAAAAAAAAAATTTGCTGACGTGTCGGGTCAGGATTGGCGGACGTAAAACACACCTTTTATGCCAGCTCCTAACCCAATTTAATCTCTGTAACTATACTTTGAGTGTAGCTAATAATTTTTTTGGAGTATTATATTATATATCTAACATTGGTGACTCTGGTACAACAAAAAACTTGCATCCATCAAATGCACTAGCATTCATTGCAACCAATACGTATTGCTTGTATTTTTTATTTGAATCACGTTAGTAAATAATGCGAGAGTTTGTAGTTGTACACCTTTAAATTTATAATGTTTAGTTTCAACCATGCATGTAATGAATTTATTTAAAATAAAAATGATCTTTTTACAGTATATTAGTGGAAAATTTATGTTGTTCCAAAAATTCTATGTGCCCAAATTAGAGATATATGCAGTACTCATGTCACTGTCACTTCCTTAACAAGCTAGGTGCATGCTCTGCTTTGAAAGTCTCTTAATTTGACCTTGCACAGCGGCCTTGTGTTAAAATCCCCGAAGGACCTCAGTATGTTTCTGTCCAGTAACAATAGATTTTACACAAGCACAAACAACTTTTTTCTTTCTTAATTCTAATTTAGCGTATTTCTTGCATGAAGAAACAATTGTAGTTGCTAACAAAATTACTTTCTTGGCTATAACATGTTCATCAAGCTAAATACTTCTCCAATTTCTCGACTTCCTCCTGGCTTCCAATGTAAAGTGGAACACGTTGATGGATCTGTCCAAGAAATGGGATCAAAAGCAAAATCCTAGTTATTATTATTATCAACAAAAAGCTAAGCAGACTATAATTTTATATAAATTTACTCACCTCAACTGGTGTAATGTCAAGTATTCTTTTCTGGCCATCTGATCCTTTCCCACCAGCTTGTTCCACTATAAAGCTCATTGGAGCACACTCATACAAAAGCCTCAGCTTCCCATTCTTGCTCTTCTTGTCTCTAGGGTACCCATAAATGCCACCATAGAGCAGTGTCCGATGGAAATCACCAACCAAACTACCAATATACCGAGAAGAATAGGGCTTGCCACTAGGACCTGGGTCCTTGAGATCATCAATGTACTTCTTCAACTTGTCATCCCAAAGCTGATAGTTCCCTTCATTGAATGAGTATATTTTTCCCGTTTTCGGTATCTGGATCTTTTCTTGAGTCAACACGAATTCCCCATACATAGGGTCCAAGGAGAATGCAAATACACCATTTCCAATTGTGAGAACAAAGATCACAGAGCTTGAGTACATGCAATAACCAGAAGCAAGAAGGTTGCTTCCTGGTTGGCACACGCTCACAACACACCTCTGTTCCACTTTGCCAAGCTGCCAAATTGCCATGTACAAACAACTAAGATTTTATTTCATCATAGATAACACATTTCACGTTTTAATCGTGACCATCACATGTGAAATTATGGATGTTGTATCACTGAATTAATGTACGGAGTGTACATCAACGAAAGTGCAAGAACAATTTCCTTCAATGAAACATGCAAAAAAAAAGAAGTGTCTTGGAATGAATGAGGGAGACAGGTGGACATACAGTGGAGTCGTCGTCACCAACATCAGCGAGGCACTCATCATTTGGGCTGTATATACCAAAGATAGATCCAGTGGACACAGCTGCATCAATGTTTGATGACCCATCAAGAGGGTCAAACACAACAATGTAGTTGCCAGAGTAACTCTCTTCCACTGCTACAGGCACATCCTCTTCCTCTGATGCTATGATCCCTGTTCGTCCACTTGATCTCAAGCAATTGGAGAAAACCTATTAAAGCAAAATAATTTAAGGTATTTTTTTTCTACTATAGAATTATTAAAGTTATTTAACGGTTTAAAAGCAACAAATAAGCCATCACAGCACCGATCCGTTGTGGTCTAGTTGGTTAGGATGCTCGGCTCTCACCCGAGTTAATTATTATTATTTTTGGTTTTGTTTATCCTATTATCTCATAGGCTGTTACCAAACCAAAGCCGTTTGATTTCTTCAATGATTTAATGAACTACAAAACCAAATTATCTGGTATGTTTATTAGTTTATTAATGTCTTTTATTTATTTATTATTTATTATAATTTTCATACTTCGGTTGGAGAGATAATTTAAACCTTAAACATTTTCGTAAACATAATTGTTTCAATTGAACTATAAGACACTTGACTAGTTTACCCACAATTGGTTTAGCAAAACTACCAACACGATGACATTAAATTTTTATGATTGTCCAGTTTACCAAATTTTTTTTTATGATTGTTATTTGTTAATGTCCTATTCAATTGTGCTGGTTTGCAAAACATATTGTTTATTTGAAACTGAAACGCAATTTTCTCTACCATACATAGTTGCATTAAAAGAACAGTGTCCACAAAGCACAAACCTCATTTGAGACAACGTCCAGTTTTTTCTGGTCCTCCCCTTGAATGTTAACAGCACCCTGTATTCCAGTCAAGTTGGAGACGCTAGCTCTCTGCACCAGCGAAGCAATCTGCTTGCACGCCATTGAAATGCTCGACAGCACAATAGTGAGCTCTGCATCAATTACACCTGCCTGTTCCTGCTTCAACAACCAGCCCGTCAGTGTCTGAATCTCAAACGCACTCTTCTTTGTCGCCGCCTCTGCTGTGCCCACAGCCATGCATCGAACCCCAGCACCAACATGTTTCTTCTTACTACTATTACTGTTGTTGGGGCATGAAAGAAGTGTGTTGGAGTCAAAGACGCATAGTTGGAAAGGAGATAGACGAGAGATGGAACAAGAACTTGAGAATAGGAGATTGGATTGTGCTGTTGTTGTTGCTGCTGCTGCTACAGAAACCATGGCTATTTTTGTTTTCCAGATTTTCTGTATTTTCTTCTTCTTCTACTTTTGCTCCTAGTAGCAGGGAGTGCTGCGATTGTGTTGTGCAATGAGGGGGGATTGTGAGGTTGGTAACGATTACTGTTAAGTCGGGTCCCACTTATCTTCGTTTGCTTCAGCATTTCCTTGTTTTGTGACCATGGTTCCCTTAGGACTCCCAATAGGACGAGGGACTAACAAATAACAAGTGGAGCAGGAGCTGCAAGTTGGGGATGGTGTTTGGGCTCAGTGTCCAACTCAAGCCCAATAGTTAGAGGATCAAATTGATGGGCCAAGTTAATGATTTGATCTAAATATTTTATCGACAATCCAAAATCTAAAGTGTAGCATTACCATACATCCAACTACCAGAAAAAGGTATATATAGACTTTGCCTCTTATAACTTTGATTAATTGTACTTTTAATTAACTAAGTGTGTGTTTGGATTGGGAGGCTGCGTCCAGCGTCCAGCCTTCAGTTTTTTTTTTTTTTTTCTCCTTCCCAGCCGCAGTTGTTGACCAAGTCTTCCGTGAACAGTGCATTCGTGCACTGTTCACGGACCCACAAATTTTATTTTTCAACCACTTTTTCATTAAAAATGGGTCCCGCGGTACTATTCACACATTAAAAATTATTTTGCTACAGTGTTTTCAGTTTTCAGTTTTCAACAATAAGTTCTATCCAAATGGACCCTAAGTTTAAAAGTAGTTAAAAGCTCAATTACTGTGAAAACACTAATGTTTGTTTAGACCCTCAATTTTAAATTATGACTTAATTGTTTTCACTCTAACTTATCTAAATGCGGAATAAGAGTAAAACAAGTGCAATAAACTGAAATACTACTCTAAGCTATAAGCAAGTACAATAAGTAATAAATGTAAAACTTAAAGAGTAGGGAAGAGAGATGCAAACACAAAGATAACACTGAAACATGTTATCGAAAACCAAAGAACTCGACGAAAAACCTCTTCTTGACCCTCCAAATCGAAATCGATCTGCTAGTGAATAAGTTGGAGTATAAGAATATCAAAAAGACTCTCCAGTCCTAATCTACCTAATGTACTTGAGCCCTCCAAACTCCAGCTACCAACGGACTTCTCAGAGTCTTGTCTACCTTAGTTATCCGGATCCCGCAATATCGCTCGATTGCATCCGCCATTTAATGGCTTCTTCCAATGCTTCTCAAAGACACCAAAACTTCTCTCAACACTCAGAATGGGTGAGGTAAGTGTTTGAATTAAGAACCTCTCAAGGATGTGTAGATGGAGAGGTGGGAGAAAATGGAATCTTTAGAGAAAATTATGTAGAGGATTGTGGGTAAATAATCTCTAACTCTCAAGTGTTTGGCTATGGTTTTTCTCTCAAAAATTTATTGTAAATACTCATTCTTCTTTTTACATTTTGTAGGTAATGAGGGTATATATAGTGTTGGTAAAGAATGGGAAAAGTCACACTCAAAAAGCAATCAAGCAGTGAGTTTCGCAGGTCACTTGCGACTTGACTAGAGTTGCGAGTCACTCGCGAAATCCAGCCTGCCATGGACTCTTCAAATTCTAGCATGTGCTTCTCACTTTACTTGTTTCGCAGGTTAGAAGTTGATAGATAATCACGAGCCAGTCGTGAAATCCACTTCTTCACAGATTTTTTACCAATCTCTCACATACAACCCATACATAAAAATCCCACAAAAATACAAAGAAATGATTGAACATAGTTACAATCAAATTTGATACAAAATTAAAACCAACATAAATATAGTTGTAAATCACAACTTTACAGTTGTCATTTTAGTTCATTAACTTTGATAAATTTTCATTTTTGTCCACTGAGAGCACTTACATTAATGGATGTATAATAGAAAAATATGTCAAATTTACACAGTTTTGCTAAAAAACTACCCATATCAGTCCAGTTATAAAACCGTATATATACATTTTTGCTACAGTAACTGTGTAAACATTCACGGCTACTGTAACTTTGTTTTTTATTTTTTAATTATCTTTTTCTCTCACCTCTTCATTAGATTCTCTCTCTCTTCCCCTGACTCTCTTCATTCTCTATCATCTTTTGAATCCTAACAACATGCTCAGAAAATTCATCAAATCCATAGTTATCAAATTCTTCAAATCCATATGAAATCTATATCCTAAACTCATCAAACCCATATAAAAATTTATATGAATTATCAGACCTAGATTACAAAGAAGCAGCAGCAACAATAGAAATCAACCCAAAATTATTGCCCACCCAACACTACCCAGCCACCATCATCACAACCCATTACAAGACTTGATAATCCAAACACAAAATCATCCCAAAATAAACTCAAGATCAATGGAAAACCCAACCCAACCCAACCAAAAATCCATGTGGAAAAGCCAAATCCCGTATAGACTCATTGCTGTCGCCGCCAACAAATATGGTCTTGCCTCTATGTGTGTGTTTGTGGGCTTGGGATAAGAGAGGTGAAAGGCCCCAAGGGTGAGAGGCGAGATTTTTTTTTAAGAATTGAGAGAGAGAGAGAGAGAGAGAGAGATAGAGTAAATGAACATAATAATAATAATAATAAAAAGAAGAAACTATGATTATTATAATAAAATAAAGTGTATAATAGATAATTTGATTTGGGTGTTTTTGAAAAGTAACTGTGTAAAATAGAAAAAAAAAGATTCTTATGTTAAAATAAATAAAAGTATTGCCAAGACTTAAGAAACACAATAACCAATTGAAAGAAATGCAAGACAAAAAGCAAGAGAATGTAAACAGTGGAGTCAAGGATCAAGAAGGTATTATCTTGTATCAAGGTTGTCGAATCCAAACCGGATCGGATGGTCTGACCCGGTTACTCGTGACCCGTACCCCAACCCGGTTCTTTAGCAAGTGAAAACAGGTCTTGAAATAAACTGGGAAAAACACATGCTCTAGGTATAGAACCAGTGACTTCCTAGGAGTTTAAGACCTTTGTCCAACACACTAACCACTGAGCTAGTTGGCTTCCTTGTGTCTATCTTGAAAATTTATGTTTTATTTATATTAATTTTACATGATTAATAGTTTTGGATTTAATTTTTTCACCATTTACTTAATATTATTTTCAATTTTTTTGGTTCAAAAATTATTCTTTCACATCAATAAATATGAATATGAAAATTGTAAATTTATGTTAAAAATGATTTTATTTTAAATTCAAATGCATTTTTTATTTGAAAGATTAATAAACATAATTTTTTAAGCTTGTTTATATTTATTATTTTCTATTCACTTTATAAAAATAACGAAAGTACATTTGAAAGTTGTTTTAATTGCTTAATATTTTTTTAAGGGAAAATTTTCATATTTTTAGACATTTAATACATTTATTTGTATTTTAATTATATTAAATTAATTTTGATGTCATCACGGTTCGACCTTGGTTGAACCTCGATCCGACCTTAAAAACCTTGAACCTCTCCATTTTCTGGTTCTTTGAACGGTGTGAGTTTGAAAACCAAGTCTTGTATGATGTTTAAGCACTTTAAAGGGGTGACACCATTCTAGTTATTAAAATTTAATCACTATAAACTCCAATAATAATGAAAAGTTACTATCAACATGATAATGTGTGGATGAAATTTGCCTTTCCATCACGAAAAGGAATTAATAGGGATTACTTTGATAAGAAGGTAAAATGTGTGAATTTACTTAACATAGGAATAAAAAAGTATCAGAAATTTTGGATTAAGGACCCTGAAATGACAACTTTAGGGATTATGCTATGTAACTTTATATTTCAAATTTAGTAGTAATTACTTCACTCTTCAATGCGTAATGCAAGTAATTCAAACATAAAGATGAGGGCTAAGCATGGATTTAAAGGCAACCCTTTTAGGCCACCTTTGATCATGGATCATGGAATCAAGAGTGGCCGAACAAATTCGAAGGCCTACGGCGATATATGTAAATGAGATCTTTTTGTTATCACTTAAATAATATTTAATTAGTGTTTAATATCATAATTTTTTTAATAAAAAAATCCATTCTTTTTATTTTGTAATATGCTCTTTTTATTTTGGAAAAATGCTAAAACTATAATAAACAAGTATTTGAATTAATGATGTCATAGATATTATAAATTTTACAACATGAGACTTACAAAGATGTATCAGCAATCACAAAAATTAATTCAAAAAATGCATTTAATAGGTTGTTGACATCCATATATCATATTAATAATATTTCTAGCATTTTCCTATATGAATTATTTCTTGCGATTAGTGACACATATATTTGTAAGATTTATTTATTTAAAGTTGTATTATCTCTAACATTACATAATTCTTTGGGACTTCTTAAAAGTAGAGTAAAAATGTAAAACTAATTTTTTCCCCTATATCTCACAAAAAAAAAAAAAAATCTATATATATATATATATATTGCGAGGATAGGAAGACCAATCGAGTATATTGGGCTATGGACCGTGCCCGAGGATGAACAAAAGCCCAATGATGGTCAAAGGGATTGTTAAGCCTAAGTTAATGGGCCGAGGATAAGGGAAGAGAATGATGGATCAGCCATGTATCTCGAGGAGCCGAGCCACCTCGGAAGAGCTTTTAGGAGGTAACCATTTTGGAAGGATAAGCTTCAAGGAAGGTAGTAAAGGTGAGTCAACAATAAAAGAAGAAATATTTGGGAAGAAGGCTGTCACCACCACATTAAATGCACTGCACCAAATGAATTGGTCACATTTATGGAGAAATGACACCTGAATAGTGCCATCTCAGCTCACAAAGCTTCCAGGAGGTCTTGGTGGGACAAGCATCTAAGGGATTACCTAAGAAATCAACAGGTGGAAGGCTGGGATGGAGGGGTGGAAGACTATATAAGAAAAAGGCTACTGTAAAACATGGGGCATGTAATCAGAGAAGAAAGAAAAGAAGAACACTTTGTACTTAAGAAAACTTAAGCTAATATAAGAATCTCACATCCTTGGACTTGACCAATGAGCGTTATTTCTATGTTTTCAATCTTTTTAACTTGAATCCTTTCAGTTATGGCCCGCTTAATTTGCTAAGACGTATTCTTGTAAAGCCCACTCTCTTACAAATACATTGTTTTGGGCTTGTTGGGCCATCATCCACTACTCTTGGTGGGTTGAGGTTTTAATCATAGCCCTTACATTTGGTGCCGTCTATGGGAAACAAGGAAAACGCTTGCAATTTTAACCAGCCATGGTGGGATTGGGACCACACAGAGAAGAATTTGTTGGGTCACAAAAAGAAGATCATTTCATCAAACTTGAAAGGAGGAGAGGCCGTGAGGCCAACCGAGCTCTTATTGTCCATACATATCATACTAGTAGGAGTCATTCTAGGTCAGGGAGCCATGTCTCACATGATGAGGAAACCAGGAACCTTAGGTTGGAAATTGATCACCTACGTAAGAAGTTACGTTGTAAACAATGAGTAGAATCCCCTTCTAGCTCTGAGACTGACTTTGATGAAGATGGTAGCTATAAACCAAGGTCCAGACCCCTTAGCGAATCCTTCTCTTTATCTTCACATTTGGATAGGGAGGAGTGGTATCGTAGGAAGAAAGCTAAAAGTCCGATGCCTAGGAGTATAGGTGTCGACGCCTGGCCTCGATCAGTAGCGGAAAAATTGCCGTCGCCTTGCCTTCATCCGACCACTTGCCGTGGTGACTCTCCCGCGTGCGTGGGGCCCCGTTTGAGGGCCCCTCTTGATAATGGTTGTGCATGTTCGCGCGGAGCTTTGGGTGCTCTCTTTCTCTCAGTGGAGGAAGTTAGGTCTACCTTTGGCATTATGACAAGAATTTGGGCCGAATTTTAAGGTATTACCAAAGGTGAGTGAAGTTGCCACCAATCATTGGGTTTTTCTAAGGTGTGATTGGCCACTTGTTTCTAATTGATTTTATTACCAATCCTAGGCTAAGAAAAATGTCATTTTTCCTAATCTAAAGTGGATGGAAAAAAATCTTGATTCTTGAGTCTGGAAGTTTGGTTATGTGTGGGGAAAGTGTTAGGCACCCCATAACACCTATCCAAGGATAGTCCTTTGTTTAAATAAAACCTTAATTTTCAGAGATTGGCAGTAAGAACATGATTTTGGCATCAGCTTTCGGGGCTTAACATACATGGGGCTTTGAGGTTTGGCTTTTGAATGGGTGTGGTTCCAATCTATACTTTCCTAAGGCATTCGGGTGAAATACCAGATTTCCACGTCGAATACCTGACGACATGTCACCTTGCTTTCGTTGCGAAAATTAGGCATCGCTTGTCTTAGGTGACATGGACTGTGACAATCGCACCGAAAGGGGCGAGTAGGTATATATATACATACATCATGCATAATGTAAGTACACAGAAGTAAATGCCTACATCCCTAGAGCATGGCCCAAAATATAAGTGCAGGAAAATAAATAGGAGTTGCCATACTCTAGAGATGAGGACGAATGGTACACGATATGATATACCTAATATAAATCGTTTAAGAGAGAAAGGGGGGAGGAAGAAAATGGGGTTTAAAAGAGTACATAACCAAAAGGGATGAACTAGGCCCTTAAACCTACTGAACATAACCACTTGACTCAAATCTACATGCTTGACTCCGTGCCATTTTCGCTTGCGCCTGGGAGGCCATGCCCTAGCTCCATATGTCCTTACTCCATATGCGTACATGCAAAGGCAATGACAAGAAACCAGTAGACAAGTAATGGAAGGGAAAGATGCAACGAGCATTCAAGAGAGACACAAAGCAATAAGCATGATAGACATAGTAAGCATAGCATGTGACAGGAGACATGATGAGCAAAGATAAGCAGACAAACAAGAAAGCAAGCAGACAAGAAAGCAAACAAGCAAAGGGCAAACAAAAGGTGGTGTCTGCGAGGGACAAATGTAGGTTTGTATTGAATGTCTATAGCTTCATTGTGTTTAAGTATGGACGACACACTAGCAAGCAAGACTCATGCATGGACATGTAAGCAAGCGTGTAAAGATGCAAAGAAAGCCAGCGGGTGGCGCAAACAAGCATGGCAAGTATATCGTTGCACAGAGCGGAAAAGGGGAAAGGTATGCACGAAGTAATCCGGCGTCTGGAGACGCATCCCGAGCGGTTACATCCAAACAAGGCCTCATGGGTGTCGGATGTAGCCACACAACCATAAACCCGCTAAGGGTGTTAAGGGTGGCAAAGCT